>NC_056740.1:55139948-55199303 GCF_019279795.1 Protopterus annectens | reverse complement strand
TGGGCTTCAGGCCAGTTATTTTACATTAAGAAGGTTCGTGGTCTGCACTCTTGTGGGAGAAGAGGCTGGACTCTGCCCTTCTGAGCTGGGAATTTCTGGTTAAAGGTTTATAGTGCCTGAATATTTGAACTGTATCTTACTGAAATTGGTACACCTTGTTTGCTCTAGCATAGACTAGATCCAGGCCTGCTGAATCTAGCTTTGTTTATATGCTTGTTGTTTGTTTGCTTGTTATTTCCCTGGAAGCTAATTCCACCTAATACGCAACTTCTCAGTGCTTCTGTGGATCACTAGTGATATCTGCATTGCTTACTGTACTTATTTCCTTGTTTCACTTGAAAGAAAGTTACTGTTTGTCGTTTTGCATTTAGTTACTTGTAACACATTGCACTCAAGTTACCTGGCACTTGCTCACTAAAGCAATTATATAAGTCAGCACTAAAAATTAAAAGCACTACACCCTCACTCCCCACTGGCCCTTGTTTTCAATTAAGGATTTCCCAATATTATTCTAGCATGTCCAAAGGTCAGTTGTCAATCTCCTCTCCGGTCCAGCTGGTGAATCTGGGAATCTTGAGGCAATGTTATAACTGCCTCATGTACACAGACAACCCTCTCCTCCTCCCACATAACACAAATACTTGTGAGAGATGCAGCTATTTAGCCAAACTGGAGGCTGAGCTCTCTCAACTCAGGACTGGCAAGACCAGACAGGAGGAGAAGGCAACTACACACACCACAAAACCAGCCTCACATAATGCTACCACTCCACTGAATCAAACACATAAACACACAAAGACATACTTGGAGACTCTGAGTAAAAATTTACCTAAACAGCAGAGGCCTCCAAAGCAGACACCCAAACAACTGCTACCTCAAGACACCCCACAAGCAACACATAAACCACAAAAGCAGTGTGCAAAGCAGTCACAGCCCTTAAGGCCAAATACAACACCAAACATACTTGTCATAGGTGACTCCATAGTCAGACACACTGACGTCCCACTCACCAGGCTGAACAAGGAGAGGGTCACAGTAAGCTGCCTATCGGGCTAGAATCCGCCACATAACACAAGCACTCGGGTCACTCCACGGCAAGTACAAATATGACACAGTCATTGTCCATGCTGGTGTGAACGACCTGAGATGTACCTCCCTGGACTACATGAAAAGAGACATAGAGGAGCTCTCTGATTATGTAGCCCAGGCAGGTATGACCCTAACCCTGAGCAGTATCCTTCCTTCACCAAGAATGATGCCACAATATAGAGACAAGATGATCAGCTTTAACAATTGGCTTAATGTCTGATATCATTCAAAGGGGATCCAGTGTCTGTCTGCCTGGGATGACATGCTTGACAAGCCACGCTGCCATGAGGGACGGCTTGCACCTGTCACCCTGGGATTCTGGATATTGGCTAAGGCTCTTGCCACCCCATAGTGCCTTTTAGGCAAGGCTCAAATTCTAAACCTACCACCCTAGAAAACAAAATGGGAAGAAACTGAGGGTAATGCTGCTCAATGCCAGAAGTATAAATCTCAAAATGCACGCACTTGAGGCCCTTCTCAGTATGGAGAACATTGATGTCTGTGCTGTAACTGAAACCTGGTTCAAGGCTCCTGAGAGCACCCAGGCACTATTAGGTTTTACCTCATATCATGGGTTCCGGCCCCAAAACCGGACCACACCACAAAAGGAGGGTGTATCCATATTCATAAAGGATACCCACACCTCCAGGTTGGTGGCAACGCACAAGCTTCGAAACCATCCAGGTGCAACTAACCATAGGCAAAACTGCTCTACAAATTGTAGCATGCTACAGGCCACCCTCTCAAACTCAGGAACCCCACACAGCCTTCCTGAAGACACTGGAGGATATAAATGTATCTCCAAACACCATCATATTGGGTGACTTCAACTACCCGAATACAGACTGGGAACATTACTTAAGCCCTAACTTTCTAGCCCAACGGTTCCTGGAGTTCATAAATTCAAATGCCATGGAACAGCTAGTCACTGTTCCCACGAGAGGAGAAAATATACTAGATCTCATTGTCACAAACATGGGGACAAAATGCTCCATACCGGAAGTATATCTCTCATTGGTGAGATCTGATCATAAACTAATCTCACTGGAAATCCACATCCCGCCCCCACCCCAAACAAAAAAGACCATAGTGAAGAACTTCTCTAAAGCAAACTTCACACTACTCAAGACTGGTGTGGTATCCTTCAAGGCCCCTGAGCCAGTGGAATCCACAACCCAAGCTGCGGAAGCCCTTACAAATGCCTTCTATGAACACCTCCAGGTCTGCATGGATCAGGCAATCCCAAATAAAACCAAGACTCTTTCCACAAAGGGCAAATGTCCAGTCTGGTAGACCCCAGCCATTAACAAACTTTACAATAAGAGGAGAAAGCTATTACATGATAGAACAAAATCCATAAAAGGGAAGTCACCCCTGATCATTATTAGTAAAAAAATATGAGCACTCATAAAATCAACTAAGGCCAATTTTGAGAGAAAAATTGCCATGGATTCAAAGGACAATCATAAGGCCTTTTTCAACTATGTTAGGAACCTGGGTGGAAACTCCCAGATATGCTCAGAATTAGTCCAAAATGATACAAAAATCACTAAACCCACAGACATTGCCAACATACTGGCAGACAGGTTCAGTGCAAACTTCACCCCCCTCTCCCCCCCTAAAGGAGAGATAACTATCCCAGCCGAGTGTAGCCTCCCAGACATCTCAAATGCGCAGGTGAAAGCTGCTCTCCCTAAAGCTAAAAACACAGCATCAATGGGACTGGATGGTGGCCCCAGCTGTGTGCTACACGAGCTAAATGAGGAATTAAACCCGCACATAAGGCAACTGTTTAATCTCAGCCTTACCACAGGATACGTGCCCAAGGAGTGGCGTACGGCAACTGTGGTCCCACTCCACAAAGGCGGCGCCTCTACTGACCCTGGTAATTACCGCCCCATAAGCTTAACAAGTCTAGTCTGCAAAGCTATGGAGAGAATCATAATGGAGCTCATAAACAAAGATATAGGGGACTTGCAGACATTGGACCCGACCCAGTTTGGCTTTGTCAAGGGAAGATCATGCCTTTTGAACTTGGTCGACTTCTTGAAACAGTCACCAAGGCCATTGATGAGGAAAGGCAGTCCATACAGTCTACCTTGACCTTGCAAAGGCTTTCAACACAATACCCCACTCGGGTATTGTAGAAAAACTTACCAGCTTAAATGTAAACCCATATGTCATAAGATGGGTTGCAAACTGGCTTAAGGACAGAACCCACAGGGTTAGAGTTGCTGGCGCTGTGTCAGACTCCAAGCCGGTCACAAGTGGTGTCCCACAGGGCTCGGTCCTTGGCCCCATATTGTTTGGCATCTACTTCTCAGAAGTACAGGCCAACATGGGAGGACTTTGGCTGACAAAGTTTGCAGACGACTGCAAACTGGGCGCCATAGTGGAAAGTGCATCGGACATGGATATCCTTCAGAAGGGACTCACGGAAACAGATAGCTGGTGCCAGAGCTATGGCCTGAAGTTAAACGCCAAAAAATGTATAGTCATACCCTTGGGAAAAACAAGGTAACCCCAAGCTACCATATAGGTGGCAATCCACTAAGCACAGAAGAGGTTATCAGGGACCTGGGGACCCAGGTTGACAGTGGCATTTCTTTTGACACTCACGTTGCTAAAGTGGTTAGAAAGACCTTCTACATTGCCCACCTGATCATGAAGGATTCACATCCAGATCTAGTGAGGTCATTGTTCCCCTGTACTCTTCACTTATCAGACCAATGATCGAGTACAATGCCCCATTCGGGATGTATCTCACCCGACATCTGCAGCAATTGGAGAGACCCCAAAGTTCCTCACCAAAGGATAAAGGGACTCCAAAATCTGTCATATGCTGCGGATTGAAGAAACTCCAGCTCTATTCAGTGCATACCGTCTGCTCAGAGGTGACATGTGCCTGACATACAAGGCCATGTCCAACCCGGAATTAATGGACATGCTCCACCTCAAAAATCCAAATCCACCAAAACCACTAGAGCAAGCGACTTAAACCTTAGCACGGATATAAATAGGATGTGCTGGAGGGATAGATTTATCACTCAGAGACTCCCTATGCTGTGGAATAAAATCCCGGTCCATGTGAGGCAGAGCACCTCGCTGACTCTGTTCAAGAGAAATCTAGACCTGTGGATGGGAGATCATAGGTTTACCCCGGGAATCATCTCTGTGTCACTGCTGGACAGAGGCACAACAAACTAATGGGCACAGTATTTTTTCATATAAGGGGTGGCGTAAGCCACAAAAATTTGGGCTAGGCTTATAAATGCCTTAGGGCAGATAGCCTAGTATAAACCTATGAACCTATGAACCTATGAACCTATGAGCTGGTAGGAAGTAAACTGTCCAAGAACTGATACAGGAATAAGGGTCATAACAGTAATGCTAATGAGCTGGTAGGAAGTAAACAGTCCGATAACTGACCCAGGAATAAAGTTCCTAACAGTGATGCAAATGAGCTGGTAGGAAGTAAACAGTCCGAGAACTGATACAGGAAGAAGGTTCCTAACAGTGATGCTAATGAACTGGTAGGAAGTAAACAGTCCAAGAACTGATATAGGAAAAATGCTCCAAACAGTAATGCTAATGAGTTGGCAGGAAGTAAACAGTCCGAGAACTGATACAGGAATTAGGTTCCTAACAGTGATGCTAATGAGCTGGTAGGAAGTAAACAGTCTGAGAATTGATACAGGAAGACAGTTCCTAACAGTGATGCTAATGTGTTGGTAGGAAGTAAACAGTCTGAGAACTGATACAGGAATAAGGTTCCTAACAGTGATGCTAATGAGATGGTAGGAAGTAAACAGTCTGAGAACTGATACAGTAAGAGGGTTCCTAACAGTGATGCTAATGAGCTGGCAGGAAGTAAACATTCCGAGAACAGTTACAAGAATAAGGTTCCTAACAGTGATGTTATTGAGCTGGTAGGAAGTAAACAGTTCGAGAACTGACACAGGAAGAAGATTCCTAACAGTGATACTAATGAGCTGGTAGGAAGTAAACAGTCCGAGAACTGATACAGGAATAAGGTCCCTAACAGTGATGCTAATGAGCTGGTAGGAAGTAAACAGTCCAAGAACTGATACAGGAATAAAGTCCCTAACAGTGATGCTAATGAGCTGGTAAGAGGTAAACAGTCCAAGAATTGATACAGGAATAAGATCCCTAACAGTGATGCTAATGAGCTGGTAGGAAGTAAACAGTCCCAGAACTGATACAGGAATAAGGTCCCTAACAGTGATGCTAATGAGCTGGTAGGAAGTAAACAGTCCAAGAACTGATACAGGAATAAGGTCCCTACCAGTGATGCTAATGAGCTGGCAGGAAGTAAACTTTCAAAGAACTGATACAGGAATAAGGTCCCTAACAGTGATGCTAATGAGCTGGTAGGAAGTAAACAGTCCAATAACTTTTAAAGGAATAAGGTTCCTAACAGTGATGCTAATGAGCTGGTAGGAAGTAAACAGTCCGAGAACTGATACAGGAATAAGGTTCCTAACAGTGATGCTAATGAGCTGGTAGGAAGTAAACAGTCCAAGAACTGATACAGGAATAAGCTTCCTAACAGTGATGCTAATGAGCTGGTAGGAAGTAAACAGTCTGAGAACTGATACAGGAATAAGGTTCCTAACAGTGATGCTAATGAGCTGGTAGGAAGTAAACAGGCCGAGAACTGATACAGGAATAAGGTTCCTAACAGTGATGCTAATGAGCTGGTAGGAAGTAAACAGTCCGATAACTGACCCAGGAATAAAGTTCCTAACAGTGATGCAAATGAGCTGGTAGGAAGTAAACAGTCCGAGAACTGATACAGGAAGAAGGTTCCTAACAGTGATGCTAATGAGCTGGTAGGAAGTAAACAGTCCAAGAACTGATACAGGAAAAATGTTCCAAACAGTAATGCTAATGAGTTGGCAGGAAGTAAACAGTCCGAGAACTGATACAGAAATAAGGTTTCTAACAGTGATGCTAATAAGCTGGTAGGAAGTAAACAGTCCGAGAACTGATACAGGAATTAGGTTCCTAACAGTGATGCTAATGAGCTGGTAGGAAGTAAACAGTCTGAGAACTGATACAGGAATAAGGTTCCTAACAGTGATGCTAATGAGTTGGTAGGAAGTAAACAGTTCAAGAACTGATACAGGAATATGGTTCCTAACAGTGATGCTAATGAGCTGGTAGGAAGTAAAAAGTCAGAGGACTGATACAGGAAAGGTCCCTAACAGTGATGCTAATGAGCTGGTAGGAAGTAAACAGTCCAAGAACTGATACAGGACAAAGGTTCCTAACAGTGATGCTAATGAGCTGGTAGGAAGTAAACAGTCCAAGAACTGATACAGGAATAAGGTTCCTAACAGTGATGCTAATGAGCTGGTAGGAAGTAAACAGTCCGACAAATGATACAGGAATAAGGTTCCTAATAGTGATGCTAATGAGCTGGTAGGAAGTAAACACTTCGAGAACTGATACAGGAATAAGGTTCATAACAGTGATGCAAATGAGCTGGTAGGAAGTAAACAGACCGAAATGACACAGGAATAAGTTTCCTAACAGTGATGCTAATGAGCTGGTAGGAAGTAAACAGTCCGAGAACTGATACAGGAATAAGGTTCCTAACAATGATGCTAATGAGCTGGTAGGAAGTAAACAGTCCGAGAACTGATACAGGAATAAGGTTCCTAACAGTGATGCTAATGAGCTGGTAGGAAGTAAACAGTCCGAGAACTGATACAGGAATAAGGTTCCTAACAGTGATGCTAACAAGCTGGTAGGAAGTAAATAGTCTGAGAACTGACACAGGAATAAAGTTCTTAACAGTGATGCTAATGAGCTGGTAGGAAGTAAACAGTCCGAGAACTGATACAGGAAGAAGGTTCCTAACAGTGATGCTAATGAGCTGGTAGGAAGTAAACAGTCCAAGAACTGATACAGGAAAAATGTTCCAAACAGTAATGCTAATGAGTTGGCAGGAAGTAAACAGTCCGAGAACTGATACAGAAATAAGGTTCTTAACATCGATGCTAATGAGCTGGTAGGAAGTAAACAGTCCAAGAACTGATACAGGAATTAGGTGGTTTACTATTGAAAATGTGAACGGCACTTGGGCGACAGTCGGATAGTCTAACATATAAGGTCGTAAACAAGGATGTCGAAGACAAAATAATCAATCTAGGAACGGTTTTAACATGGGTCGAGGTAGGTGTTCAGTATTATTCCCTACTACAAACATCTTACCCTCGACCCATGTTAAAACGTTCCTAGATTGATTATTATGTCTTCAACATCCGTGTTTACGACCTTATATCGAAAGTGCCATAGTAAACCAATTAGGTTCCTAACAGTGATGCTAATGAGCTGATAGGAAGTAAGCAGTCTGAGAACTGATACAGGAAGAAGGTTCCTAACAGTGATGCTAATGAGCTAGTAGGAAGTAAACAGTCTAAGAACTGATACAGTAATAAGGTTCCTAACAGTGATGCTAATGAGTTGGTAGGAAGTAAACAGTCCGAGAACTGGTACAGGAAGAAGGTCCCTAACAGTGATGCTAATGAGCTGTTAGGAAGTAAGCAGTCTGAGAACTGATACAGGAAGGACGTTCCTAACAGTGATGCTAATAAGCTGGTAGGAAGTAAACAGTCCAAGAACTGATACAGGAATAAGGTCCCTAGCAGTGATGCTAATGAGCTGGTAGGAAGAAAACAGTCCAACAAATGATACAGGAATAAGGTTCCTAACTTTGATGCTAATGAGCTGGTAGGAAGTAAACAGTTGGAGAACTGATACAGGAATAAGGTTCATAACAGTGATGCAAATGAGCTGATAGGAAGTTAACTGACCGAGAACTGACACAGGAATAAGGTTCCTAACAGTGATGCTAATGAGCTGGTAGGAAGTAAACAGTCCGAGAACTGATACAGGAATAAGGTTCCTAACAGTGATGCTAATGAGCTGATAAGAAGTAAATAGTCCGAGAACTGATACAGGAATAGGGTTCCTAACAGTGATGCTAATGAGCTGGTAGGAAGTAAACAGTCCGAGAACTGATAAAGGAATAAAGATCCAAACAGTGATGCTAATGAGCTGGTAAAAAATTAAGCAGCCTGAGAACTGATACAGGAAGAAGGTTCGTAACAGTGATGTTAATCAGCTGGTAGGAAGTAAACAGTCTGAGAACTGATACAGTAATAAGGTTCCTAACAGTGAAGCTAATGAGTTAGTAGGAAGTAAACAGTCCGAGAACTGGTACAGGAAGAATGTCCCTAACAGTGATGCTAATGAGCTGTTAGGAAGTAAACAGTCTGAGAACTGATACAGGAAGGAGTTTCCTAATAGTGATGCTAATAACCTGGTAGGAAGTAAACAGTCCAAGAACTGATACAGGAATAAAGTCCGTAACAGTGATGCTAATGAGCTGGTAAGAAGTAAACAGTCCAAAAACTGATGCAGAAATAAGGTCCCTAGCAGTGATGCTAATGAGCTGGTAGGAAGTAAACAGTCCAACAAATGATACAGGAATAAGGTTCCTAACTGTGATGCTAATGAGCTGGTAGGAAGTAAACAGTTGGAGAACTGATACAGGAATAAGGTTCATAACAGTGAAGCATAGGAGCTGGTAGGAAGTAAACTGACCGAGAACTGACACAGGAATAAGGTTCCTAACACTGATGCTAATGAGCAGGTAGGAAGTAAACAGTCCAAGAACTGATACAGGAATAAAGTTCCTAACAGTGATGCTAATGAGCTGGTAGGAAGTAAACAGTCCAAGAACTGATACAGGAAAAATGTTCCAAACAGTAATGCTAATGAGTTGTCAGGAAGTAAACAGTCCGAGAACTGATACAAAAATAAGGTTCCTAACAGCGATGCTAATGAGCTGGTAGGAAGTAAACAGTCCGAGAACTGATACAGGATTTAGGTTCCTAACAGTGATGCTAATGAACTGGTAGAAAGTAAACAGTCAGAAAACTGATACAGGAAGACAGTTCCTAACAGAGATGCTAATGAGCTTGTAGGAAGTAAACTGTCTAAGAACTGATACAGTAATAAGGTTCCTAACAGTGATGCTAATGAGATGGTAGGAAGTAAACAGTCCGAGAACTGGTACAGGAAGAAGGTCCCTAACAGTGATGCTAATGCGCTGTTAGGAAGTAAGCAGTCTGAGAACTGATACAGGAAGGACGTTCCTAACAGTGATGCTAATAAGCTGGTAGGAAGTAAACAGTCCAAGAACTGATACAGGAATAAGGTCCCTAGCAGTGATGCTAATGAGCTGGTAGGAAGAAAACAGTCCAACAAATGATACAGGAATAAGGTTTCTAACTTTGATGCTAATGAGCTGGTAGGAAGTAAACAGTTGGAGAACTGATACAGGAATAAGGTTCATAACAGTGATGCAATTGAGCTGATAGGAAGTTAACTGACCGAGAACTGACACAGGAATAAGGTTCCTAACAGTGATGCTAATGAGCTGATAAGAAGTAAATAGTCCGAGAACTGATACAGGAATAGGGTTCCTAACAGTGATGCTAATGAGCTGGTAGGAAGTAAACAGTCCGAGAAGTGATACAGGAATAAAGATCCAAACAGTGATGCTAATGAGCTGGTAAGAAGTAAGCAGCCTGAGAACTGATACAGGAAGAAGGTTCCTAACAGTGATGTTAATCAGCTGGTAGGAAGTAAACAGTCTGAGAACTGATACAGTAATAAGGTTCCTAACAGTGAAGCTAATGAGTTGGTAGGAAGTAAACAGTCCGAGAACTGGTACAGGAAGAATGTCCCTAACAGTGATGCTAATGAGCTGTTAGGAAGTAAACAGTCTGAGAACTGATACAGGAAGGAGTTTCCTAATAGTGATGCTAATAAGCTGGTAGGAAGTAAACAGTCCAAGAACTGATACAGGAATAAAGTCCGTAACAGTGATGCTAATGAGCTGGTAAGAAGTAAACAGTCCAAGAACTGATACAGGAATAAGGTCCCTAGCAGTGATGCTAATGAGCTGGTAGGAAGTAAACAGTCCAACAAATGATACAGGAATAAGGTTCCTAACTGTGATGCTAATGAGCTGGTAGGAAGTAAACAGTTGGAGAACTGATACAGGAATAAGGTTCATAACAGTGATGCAAATGAGCTGGTAGGAAGTAAACTGACCAAGAACTGACACAGGAAAAAGGTTCCTAACAGTGATGCTAATGTGCTGGTAGGAAGTAAACAGTCCGAGAACTGATACAGGAATAAGATTCCTAACAGTGATGCTAATGAGCTGATAAGAAGTAAATAATCCGAGAACTGATATAGGAATAAGGTTCCTAACACTGATGCTAATGAGCGGGTAGGAAGTAAACAGTCCAAGAACTGATACAGGAATAAAGTTCCTAACAGTGATGCTAATGAGCTGGTAGGAAGTAAACAGTCCAAGAACTGATACAGGAAAAATGTTCCAAACAGTAATGCTAATGAGTTGTCAGGAAGTAAACAGTCCGAGAACTGATACAAAAATAAGGTTCCTAACAGCAATGCTAATGAGCTGGTAGGAAGTAAACAGTCCGAGAACTGATACAGGATTTAGGTTCCTAACAGTGATGCTAATGAACTGGTAGGAAGTAAACAGTCTGAAAACTGATACAGGAAGACAGTTCCTAACAGAGATGCTAATGAGCTTGTAGGAAGTAAACAGTCTGAGAATTGATACAGGAATAAGGTTCCTAACAGTGATGCTAATGAGATGGTAGGAAGTAAACAGTCCGAGAACTGATACAGTAAGAAGGTTCCTAACAGTGATGCTAATGAGCTGGTAGGAAATAAACATTCCAAGAACTGATACAGGAATAAGGTTCCTAACAGTGATGCTAATGAGCTGGTAGGAAGTAAACAGTTTGAGAACTGACACAGGAAGAAGGTTCCTAACAGTGATGCTAATGAGCTGGTAGGAAGTAAACAGTCCGAGAACTGATACAGGAATATGGTTCCTAACAGTGATGCTAATGAGCTGGTAGGAAGTAAACAGTCCGAGAACTGATACAGGAAGAAGGTCCCTAACAGTGATGTTAATGAGCTGGTAGGAAGTAAACAGTCTGAGAACTGATACTGGAAGGAGGTTCCTAACAGTGATGCTAATATGCTGGTAGGAAGTAAACAGTCCAAGAACTGATACAGGAATAAAGTCCCTAACAGTGATGCTAATGAGCTGGTAGGAAGTAAACAGTCCAACAAATGATACAGGAATAAGGTTCCTAACTGTGATGCTAATGAGCTGGTAGGAAGTAAACAGTTCGAGAACTGATACAGGAATAAGGTTCATAACAGTGATGCAAATGAGCTGGTAGGAAGTAAACAGACCGAGAACTGACACAGGAATAAGGTTCCTAACAGTGATGCTAATGAGCTGGTAGGAAGTAAACAGTCCGAGAACTGATACAGGAATAAGGTTCCTAACAGTGATGCTAATGAGCTGGTAGGAAGTAAACAGTCCGAGAACTGATACAGGAATAAGGTTCCTAACAGTGATGCTAATGAGCTGGTAGGAAGTAAACAGTCCGAGAACTGATACAGCAATAAAGATCCTAACAGTGATGCTAATGAGCTGGTAGGAAGTAAGCAGCCTGAGAACTGATACAGGAAGAAGGTTCCTAACAGTGATGCTAATGAGCTGGTAGGAAGTAAACAGTCTGAGAACTGATACAGTAATAAGGTTCCTAACAGTGATGCTAATGAGTTGGTAGGAAGTAAACAGTCCGAGAACTGGTACAGGAAGAAGGTCCCTAACAGTGATGCTAATGAGCTGTTATGAAGTAAACAGTCTGAGAAATTATACAGGAAGGAGGTTCCTAACATTGATGCTAATAAGCTGGTAGGAAGTAAACAGTCCAATAACTGATACAGGAATAAAGTCCCTAGCAGTGATGCTAATGAGCTGGTAAGAAGTAAACAGTCCAAGAACTGATACAGGAATAAGGTCCCTAGCAGTGATGCTAATGAGCTGGTAGGAAGTAAACAGTCCAACAAATGATACAGGAATAAGGTTCCTAACTGTGATGCTAATAAGCTGGTAGGAAGTAAACAGTTCGAGAACTGATACAGGAATAAGGTTCATAACAGTGATGCAAATAAGCTGGTAGGAAGTAAACTGACTGAGAACTGACACAGGAATAAGGTTCCTAACAGTGATGCTAATGAGCTGGTAGGAAGTAAACAGTCCGAGAACTGATACAGGAATAAAGTTCCTAACAGTGATGCTAATGAGCTGGTAGGAAGTAAACAGTCCAAGAACTGATACAGGAAAAATGTTCCAAATAGTAATGCTAATGAGTTGGCAGGAAGTAAACAGTCCGAGAACTGATACAGGAATAAGGTTCCTAACAGTGATGCTAATGAGCTGGTAGGAAGTAAACAGTCCGAGAACTGATACAGGAATAAGGTTCCTAACAGTGATGCTAATGAACTGGTAGGAAGTAAACAGTCCGAGAACTGATACAGGAATAAGGTTCCTAACAGTGATGCTAATGAGCTGGTAGGAAGTAAACAGTCTGAGAACTGATACAGGAATATGGTTCCTAACAGTGATGCTAATGAGCTGGTAGGAAGTAAACAGTCCGAGAACTGATACAGGAAGAAGGTCCCTAACAGTGATGCTAATGAGCTGGTAGGAAGTAAACAGTCTGAGAACTGATACAGGAATAAGGTTCCTAACAGTGATGCTAATGAGCTGGTAGGAAGTAAACAGTCCAAGAACTGATACAGGAATAAGGTCCCTAACAGTGATGCTAATGAGCTGGTAGGAAGTAAACAGTCCAAGAACTGATACAGGAATAAGGTTCCTAACAGTGATGCTAATGAGCTGGTAGGAAGTAAACAGTTTGAGGAATGATACAGGAATAAGGTTCCTAACAGTGATGCTAATGAGCTGGTAGGAAGTAAACAGTCCGAGAACTGATACAGGAATAAGGTTCCTAACAGTGATGCTAATGAGCTGGTAGGAAGTAAACAGTCCGAGAACTGATACAGGAATAAGGTTCCTAACAGTGATGCTAATGAGCTGGTAGGAAGTAAACAGTCCGAGAACTGATACAGGAATAAGGTTCCTAACAGTGATGCTAATGAGCTGGTAGGAAGTAAACAGTCTGAGAACTGATACAGGAATAAGGTTCCTAACAGTGATGCTAATGAGCTGGTAGGAAGTAAACAGTCTGAGAACTGATACAGGAATAAGGTTCCTAACAGTGATGCTAATGAGCTGGTAGGAAGTAAACAGTTCGAGAACTGATACAGGAAGAAAGTTCCTAGCAGTGATGCTAATGAGCTGGTAGGAAGTAAACATTTCGAGAACTGATATAGGAAGAAGGTTCCTAACAGTGATGCTAATGAGCTGGTAGGAAGTAAACAGTCCAAGAACTGATACAGGAATAAGGTCCCTAACAGTGATGCTAATGAGCTGGTAGGAAGTAAACAGTCCAAGAACTGATACAGGAATAAGGTTCCTAACAGTGATGCTAATGAGCTGGTAGGAAGTAAACAGTTCAAGAACTGACACAGGAAGAAGGTTCCTAACAGTGATGGTCATGAGCTGGTAGGAAGTAAACAGTCCGAGAACTGACACAGGAATATGGTTCCCAACAGTGATGCTAATGAGCTGGTAGGAAGTAAACAGTCCGAGAACTGATACAGGAAGAAGGTTCCTAACAGTGATGCTAATGAGCTGGTAGGAAGTAAACAGTCCGAGAACTGATACAGGAATAAGGTTCCTAACAGTGATGCTAATGAGCTGGTAGGAAGTAAACAGTCCAAGAACTGATACAGGAATAAAGTCCCTAACAGTGATGCTAATGAGCTGGTAGGAAGTAAACAGTCCAGGAACTGATACAGGAATAAGGTTCCTAACAGTGATGCTAATGAGCTGGTAGGAAGTAAACAGTCCGAGAACTGATACAGGAATAAGGTTCCTAACAGTGATGCTAATGAGCTGGTAGGAAGTAAACAGTCTGAGAACTGATACAGGAATAAGGTTCCTAACAGTGATGCTAATGAGCTGGTAGGAAGTAAACAGTCTGAGAACTGATACAGGAATAAGGTTCCTAACAGTGATGCTAATGAGCTGGTAGGAAGTAAACAGTCTGAGAACTGATACAGGAATAAGGTTCCTAACAGTGATGCTAATGAGCTGGTAGGAAGTAAACAGTCCGAGAACTGATACAGGAATAAGGTTCCTAACAGTGATGCTAATGAGCTGGTAGGAAGTAAACAGTCAAGAACTGATACAGGAATAAGGTTCCTAACAGTGATGCTAATGAGCTGGTAGGAAGTAAACAGTCCAAGAACTGATACAGGAATAAGGTTCCTAACAGTGATGCTAATGAGCTGGTAGGAAGTAAACAGTCCGAGAACTGATACAGGAATAAGGTTCCTAACAGTGATGCTAATGAGCTGGTAGGAAGTAAACAGTCCAAGAACTGATACAGGAATAAGGTTCCTAACAGTGATGCTAATGAGCTGGTAGGAAGTAAACAGGCTGAGAACTGATACAGGAATAAGGTTCCTAACAGTGATGCTAATGAGCTGGTAGGAAGTAAACAGTCCAAGAACTGATACAGGAATAAGGTCCCTAACAGTGATGCTAATGAGCTGGTAGGAAGTAAACAGTCCAAGAACTGATACAGGAATAAGGTCCCTAACAGTGATGCTAATGAGCTGGTAGGAAGTAAACAGTCCAAGAACTGATACAGGAATAAGGTCCCTAACAGTGATGCTAATGAGCTGGTAGGAAGTAAACAGTCCAAGAACTGATACAGGAATAAGGTTCCTAACAGTGATGCTAATGAGCTGGTAGGAAGTAAACAGTCCAAGAACTGATACAGGAATAAGGTTCCTAACAGTGATGCTAATGAGCTGGTAGGAAGTAAACAGTCCGAGAACTGATACAGGAATAAGGTTCCTAACAGTGATGCTAATGAGCTGGTAGGAAGTAAACAGTCCGAGAACTGATACAGGAATAAGGTTCCTAACAGTGATGCTAATGAGCTGGTAGGAAGTAAACAGTCCAAGAACTGATACAGGAATAAGGTTCCTAACAGTGATGCTAATGAGCTGGTAGGAAGTAAACAGTCCGAGAACTGATACAGGAATAAGGTTCCTAACAGTGATGCTAATGAGCTGGTAGGAAGTAAACAGTCCGAGAACTGATACAGGAATAAGGTTCCTAACAGTGATGCTAATGAGCTGGTAGGAAGTAAACAGTCCGAGAACTGATACAGGAATAAGGTTCCTAACAGTGATGCTAATGAGCTGGTAGGAAGTAAACAGTCTGAGAACTGATACAGGAATAAGGTTCCTAACAGTGATGCTAATGAGCTGGTAGGAAGTAAACAGTCCAAGAACTGATACAGGAATAAGGTTCCTAACAGTGATGCTAATGAGCTGGTAGGAAGTAAACAGTCCAACAACTGATACAGGAATAAGGTTCCTAACAGTGATGCTAATGAGCTGGTAGGAAGTAAACAGTCCAAGAACTGATACAGGAATAAGGTTCCTAACAGTGATGCTAATGAGCTGGTAGGAAGTAAACAGTCCAAGAACTGATACAGGAATAAGGTTCCTAACAGTGATGCTAATGAGCTGGTAGGAAGTAAACAGTCCGAGAACTGATACAGGAATAAGGTTCCTAACAGTGATGCTAATGAGCTGGTAGGAAGTAAACAGTCCAAGAACTGATACAGGAATAAGGTTCCTAACAGTGATGCTAATGAGCTGGTAGGAAGTAAACAGTCCAAGAACTGATACAGGAATAAGGTTCCTAACAGTGATGCTAATGAGCTGGTAGGAAGTAAACAGTCTGAGAACTGATACAGGAATAAGGTTCCTAACAGTGATGCTAATGAGCTGGTAGGAAGTAAACAGTCCAAGAACTGATACAGGAATAAGGTTCCTAACAGTGATGCTAATGAGCTGGTAGGAAGTAAACAGTCTGAGAACTGATACAGGAATAAGGTTCCTAACAGTGATGCTAATGAGCTGGTAGGAAGTAAACAGTCCGAGAACTGATACAGGAATAAGGTTCCTAACAGTGATGCTAATGAGCTGGTAGGAAGTAAACAGTCTGAGAACTGATACAGGAATAAGGTTCCTAACAGTGATGCTAATGAGCTGGTAGGAAGTAAACAGTCCGAGAACTGATACAGGAATAAGGTTCCTAACAGTGATGCTAATGAGCTGGTAGGAAGTAAACAGTCCGAGAACTGATACAGGACAAAGGTTCCTAACAGTGATGCTAATGAGCTGGTAGGAAGTCAACAGTCCAAGAACTGATACAGGAATAAGGTTCCTAACAGTGATGCTAATGAGCTGGTAGGAAGTAAACAGTAAGACAACTGATACATGAATAAGGTTCCTAACAGTGATGCTAATGAGCTGGTAGGAAGTAAACAGTCCGAGAACTGATACAGGAATAAGGTTCCTAACAGTGATGCTAATGAGCTGGTAGGAAGTAAACAGTCCGAGAACTGATACAGGAATAAGGTTCCTAACAGTGATGCTAATGAGCTGGTAGGAAGTAAACAGTCCGAGAACTGATACAGGAATAAGGTTCCTAACAGTGATGCTAATGAGCTGGTAGGAAGTAAACAGTCCAAGAACTGATACAGGAATAAGGTTCCTAACAGTGATGCTAATGAGCTGGTAGGAAGTAAACAGTCCAAGAACTGATACAGGAATAAGGTTCCTAACAGTGATGCTAATGAGCTGGTAGGAAGTAAACAGTCCAAGAACTGATACAGGAATAAGGTTCCTAACAGTGATGCTAATGAGCTGGTAGGAAGTAAACAGTCCGAGAACTGATACAGGAATAAGGTTCCTAACAGTGATGCTAATGAGCTGGTAGGAAGTAAACAGTCTGAGAACTGATACAGGAATAAGGTTCCTAACAGTGATGCTAATGAGCTGGTAGGAAGTAAACAGTCCGAGAACTGATACAGGAATAAGGTTCCTAACAGTGATGCTAATGAGCTGGTAGGAAGTAAACAGTCTGAGAACTGATACAGGAATAAGGTTCCTAACAGTGATGCTAATGAGCTGGTAGGAAGTAAACAGTCCGAGAACTGATACAGGAATAAGGTTCCTAACAGTGATGCTAATGAGCTGGTAGGAAGTAAACAGTCTGAGAACTGATACAGGAATAAGGTTCCTAACAGTGATGCTAATGAGCTGGTAGGAAGTAAACAGTCCGAGAACTGATACAGGAATAAGATCCCTAACAGTGATGCTAATGAGCTGGTAGGAAGTAAACAGTCCAGGAACTGATACAGGAATAAGGTTCCTAACAGTGATGCTAATGAGCTGGTAGGAAGTAAACAGTCCGAGAACTGATACAGGAATAAGGTTCCTAACAGTGATGCTAATGAGCTGGTAGGAAGTAAACAGGCCGAGAACTGATACAGGAATAAGGTTCCTAACAGTGATGCTAATGAGCTGGTAGGAAGTAAACAGTCCGAGAACTGATACAGGAATAAGCTTCCTAACAGTGAGGCTAATGAGCTGATAGGAAGTAAACAGTCAGAGAAATGATACAGGAATAAGGTTCCTAATAGTGATGCTAATGAGCTGGTAGGAAGTAAACAGTTCGAGAACTGATACAGGAATAAGGTTCCTAACAGTGATGCTAATGAGCTGGTAGGAAGTAAACAGTCCGAGAACTGATACAGGAATAAGGTTCCTAACAGTGATGCTAATGAGCTGGTAGGAAGTAAACAGTCCAACAAATGATACAGGAATAAGGTTCCTAACTGTGATGCTAATGAGCTGGTAGGAAGTAAACAGTCCGAGAACTGATACAGGAATAAGGTTCCTAACAGTGATGCTAATGAGCTGGTAGGAAGTAAACAGTCCGAGAACTGATACAGGAATAAGGTTCCTAACAGTGATGCTAATGAGCTGGTAGGAAGTAAACAGTCCAAGAACTGATACAGGAATAAGGTTCCTAACAGTGATGCTAATGAGCTGGTAGGAAGTAAACAGTCCAAGAACTGATACAGGAATAAGGTTCCTAACAGTGATGCTAATGAGCTGGTAGGAAGTAAACAGTCCAAGAACTGATACAGGAATAAGGTTCCTAACAGTGATGCTAATGAGCTGGTAGGAAGTAAACAGTCCAAGAACTGATACAGGAATAAGGTTCCTAACAGTGATGCTAATGAGCTGGTAGGAAGTAAACAGTCCGAGAACTGATACAGGAATAAGGTTCCTAACAGTGATGCTAATGAGCTGGTAGGAAGTAAACAGTCTGAGAACTGATACAGGAATAAGGTTCCTAACAGTGATGCTAATGAGCTGGTAGGAAGTAAACAGTCCAAGAACTGATACAGGAATAAGGTTCCTAACAGTGATGCTAATGAGCTGGTAGGAAGTAAACAGTCCGAGAACTGATACAGGAATAAGGTTCCTAACAGTGATGCTAATGAGCTGGTAGGAAGTAAACAGTCCGAGAACTGATACAGGAATAAGGTTCCTAACAGTGATGCTAATGAGCTGGTAGGAAGTAAACAGTCTGAGAACTGATACAGGAATAAGGTTCCTAACAGTGATGCTAATGAGCTGGTAGGAAGTAAACAGTCTGAGAACTGATACAGGAATAAGGTTCCTAACAGTGATGCTAATGAGCTGGTAGGAAGTAAACAGTCCGAGAACTGATACAGGAATAAGGTTCCTAACAGTGATGCTAATGAGCTGGTAGGAAGTAAACAGTCTGAGAACTGATACAGGAATAAGGTTCCAAAAAGTGATGATAATGAGCTGGTAGGAAGTAAACAGGCCAAGAACTGACACAGGAATAAGGTTCCTAACAGTGATGCTAATGAGCTGGTAGGAAGTAAACAGTCCGAGAACTGATACAGGAATAAGGTTCCTAACAGTGATGCTAATGAGCTGGTAGGAAGTAAACAGTCCGAGAACTGATACAGGAATAAGGTTCCTAACAGTGATGCTAATGAGCTGGTAGGAAGTAAACAGTCCAAGAACTGATACAGGAATAAGGTTCCTAACAGTGATGCTAATGAGCTGGTAGGAAGTAAACAGTAAGACAACTGATACATGAATAAGGTTCCTAACAGTGATGCTAATGAGCTGGTAGGAAGTAAACAGTCTGAGAACTGATACAGGAATAAGGTTCCTAACAGTGATGCTAATGAGCTGGTAGGAAGTAAACAGTCCGAGAACTGATACAGGAATAAGGTTCCAAAAAGTGATGATAATGAGCTGGTAGGAAGTAAACAGGCCAAGAACTGATACAGGAATAAGGTTCCTAACAGTGATGCTAATGAGCTGGTAGGAAGTAAACAGTCCGAGAACTGATACAGGAATAAGGTTCCTAACAGTGATGCTAATGAGCTGGTAGGAAGTAAACAGTCCGAGAACTGATACAGGAATAAGGTTCCTAACAGTGATGCTAATGAGCTGGTAGGAAGTAAACAGTCCGAGAACTGATACAGGAATAAGGTTCCTAACAGTGATGCTAATGAGCTGGTAGGAAGTAAACAGTCTGAGAACTGATACAGGAATAAGGTTCCTAACAGTGATGCTAATGAGCTGGTAGGAAGTAAACAGTCCAAGAACTGATACAGGAATAAGGTTCCTAACAGTGATGCTAATGAGCTGGTAGGAAGTAAACAGTCTGAGAACTGATACAGGAATAAGGTTCCTAACAGTGATGCTAATGAGCTGGTAGGAAGTAAACAGTCCAAGAACTGATACAGGAATAAGGTCCCTACCAGTGATGCTAATGAGCTGGCAGGAAGTAAACATTCAAAGAACTGATACAGGAATAAGGTCCCTAACAGTGATGCTAATGAGCTGGTAGGAAGTAAACAGTCCAAGAACTGATACAGGAATAAGGTTCCTAACAGTGATGCTAATGAGCTGGTAGGAAGTAAACAGTCCAAGAACTGATACAGGAATAAGGTTCCTAACAGTGATGCTAATGAGCTGGTAGGAAGTAAACAGTCCAAGAACTGATACAGGAATAAGGTTCCTAACAGTGATGCTAATGAGCTGGTAGGAAGTAAACAGTCCAAGAACTGATACAGGAATAAGGTTCCTAACAGTGATGCTAATGAGCTGGTAGGAAGTAAACAGGCCGAGAACTGATACAGGAATAAGGTTCCTAACAGTGATGCTAATGAGCTGGTAGGAAGTAAACAGTCTGAGAACTGATACAGGAATAAGGTTCCTAACAGTGATGCTAATGAGCTGGTAGGAAGTAAACAGTCCGAGAACTGATACAGGAATGAGGTTCCTAACAGTGATGCTAATGAGCTGGTAGGAAGTAAACAGTCCAAGAACTGATACAGGAATAAGGTTCCTAACAGTGATGCTAATGAGCTGGTAGGAAGTAAACAGTCCGAGAACTGATACAGGAATAAGGTTCCTAACAGTGATGCTAATGAGCTGGTAGGAAGTAAACAGTCCGAGAACTGATACAGGAATAAGGTTCCTAACAGTGATGCTAATGAGCTGGTAGGAAGTAAACAGTCTGAGAACTGATACAGGAATAAGGTTCCTAACAGTGATGCTAATGAGCTGGTAGGAAGTAAACAGTCCAAGAACTGATACAGGAATAAGGTTCCTAACAGTGATGCTAATGAGCTGGTAGGAAGTAAACAGTCCAAGAACTGATACAGGAATAAGGTTCCTAACAGTGATGCTAATGAGCTGGTAGGAAGTAAACAGTCCGAGAACTGATACAGGAATAAGGTTCCTAACAGTGATGCTAATGAGCTGGTAGGAAGTAAACAGTCCGAGAACTGATACAGGAATAAGGTTCCTAACAGTGATGCTAATGAGCTGGTAGGAAGTAAACAGTCCGAGAACTGATACAGGAATAAGGTTCCTAACAGTGATGCTAATGAGCTGGTAGGAAGTAAACAGTCCGAGAACTGATACAGGAATAAGGTTCCTAACAGTGATGCTAATGAGCTGGTAGGAAGTAAACAGTCCAAGAACTGATACAGGAA
Source organism: Protopterus annectens (assembly GCF_019279795.1). Lineage (NCBI taxonomy): Eukaryota > Metazoa > Chordata > Ceratodontiformes > Protopteridae > Protopterus > Protopterus annectens. The sequence continues at coordinate 55,178,220 of NC_056740.1, read as the reverse complement.
TAAGGTTCCTAACAGTGATGCTAATGAGCTGGTAGGAAGTAAACAGTCAGACAACTGATACAGGAATAAGGTTCCTAACAATGATGCTAATGAGCTGGTAGGAAGCAAACAGTCTGAGAACTGATACAGGAATAAGGTTCCTAACAGTGATGCTAATGAGCTGGTAGGAAGTAAACAGTCCGAGAACTGATACAGGAATAAGGTTCCTAACAGTGATGCTAATGAGCTGGTAGGAAGTAAACAGTCCGAGAACTGATACAGGAATAAGGTTCCTAACAGTGATGCTAATGAGCTGGTAGGAAGTAAACAGTCCAAGAACTGATACAGGAATAAGGTTCCTAACAGTGATGCTAATGAGCTGGTAGGAAGTAAACAGTCCAAGAACTGATACAGGAATAAGGTTCCTAACAGTGATGCTAATGAGCTGGTAGGAAGTAAACAGTCCAAGAACTGATACAGGAATAAGGTTCCTAACAGTGATGCTAATGAGCTGGTAGGAAGTAAACAGTCCAAGAACTGATACAGGAATAAGGTTCCTAACAGTGATGCTAATGAGCTGGTAGGAAGTAAACAGTCCGAGAACTGATACAGGAATAAGGTTCCTAACAGTGATGCTAATGAGCTGGTAGGAAGTAAACAGTCCGAGAACTGATACAGGAATAAGGTTCCTAACAGTGATGCTAATGAGCTGGTAGGAAGTAAACAGTCTGAGAACTGATACAGGAATAAGGTTCCTAACAGTGATGCTAATGAGCTGGTAGGAAGTAAACAGTCCGAGAACTGATACAGGAATAAGGTTCCTAACAGTGATGCTAATGAGCTGGTAGGAAGTAAACAGTCTGAGAACTGATACAGGAATAAGGTTCCTAACAGTGATGCTAATGAGCTGGTAGGAAGTAAACAGTCCGAGAACTGATACAGGAATAAGGTTCCTAACAGTGATGCTAATGAGCTGGTAGGAAGTAAACAGTCCAAGAACTGATACAGGAATAAGGTTCCTAACAGTGATGCTAATGAGCTGGTAGGAAGTAAACAGTCCGAGAACTGATACAGGAATAAGGTTCCTAACAGTGATGCTAATGAGCTGGTAGGAAGTAAACAGTCCGAGAACTGATACAGGAATAAGGTTCCTAACAGTGATGCTAATGAGCTGGTAGGAAGTAAACAGTCCAAGAACTGATACAGGAATAAGGTTCCTAACAGTGATGCTAATGAGCTGGTAGGAAGTAAACAGTCTGAGAACTGATACAGGAATAAGGTTCCTAACAGTGATGCTAATGAGCTGGTAGGAAGTAAACAGTCCGAGAACTGATACAGGAATAAGGTTCCTAACAGTGATGCTAATGAGCTGGTAGGAAGTAAACAGTCCGAGAACTGATACAGGAATAAGGTTCCTAACAGTGATGCTAATGAGCTGGTAGGAAGTAAACAGTCCGAGAACTGATACAGGAATAAGGTTCCTAACAGTGATGCTAATGAGCTGGTAGGAAGTAAACAGTCCAAGAACTGATACAGGAATAAGGTTCCTAACAGTGATGCTAATGAGCTGGTAGGAAGTAAACAGTCCGAGAACTGATACAGGAATAAGGTTCCTAACAGTGATGCTAATGAGCTGGTAGGAAGTAAACAGTCCGAGAACTGATACAGGAATAAGGTTCCTAACAGTGATGCTAATGAGCTGGTAGGAAGTAAACAGTCCAAGAACTGATACAGGAATAAGGTTCCTAACAGTGATGCTAATGAGCTGGTAGGAAGTAAACAGTCCAAGAACTGATACAGGAATAAGGTTCCTAACAGTGATGCTAATGAGCTGGTAGGAAGTAAACAGTCCAAGAACTGATACAGGAATAAGGTTCCTAACAGTGATGCTAATGAGCTGGTAGGAAGTAAACAGTCCAAGAACTGATACAGGAATAAGGTTCCTAACAGTGATGCTAATGAGCTGGTAGGAAGTAAACAGTCCGAGAACTGATACAGGAATAAGGTTCCTAACAGTGATGCTAATGAGCTGGTAGGAAGTAAACAGTCTGAGAACTGATACAGGAATAAGGTTCCTAACAGTGATGCTAATGAGCTGGTAGGAAGTAAACAGTCCAAGGACTGAGAACTGATACAGGAATAAGGTTCCTAACAGTGATGCTAATGAGCTGGTAGGAAGTAAACAGTCCGAGAACTGATACAGGAATAAGGTTCCTAACAGTGATGCTAATGAGCTGGTAGGAAGTAAACAGTCCGAGAACTGATACAGGAATAAGGTTCCTAACAGTGATGCTAATGAGCTGGTAGGAAGTAAACAGTCCAAGAACTGATACAGGAATAAGGTTCCTAACAGTGATGCTAATGAGCTGGTAGGAAGTAAACAGTCCGAGAACTGATACAGGAATAAGGTTCCTAACAGTGATGCTAATGAGCTGGTAGGAAGTAAACAGTCCAAGAACTGATACAGGAATAAGGTTCCTAACAATGATGCTAATGAGCTGGTAGGAAGTAAACAGTCCAAGAACTGATACAGGAATAAGGTTCCTAACAGTGATGCTAATGAGCTGGTAGGAAGTAAACAGTCCAAGAACTGATACAGGAATAAGGTTCCTAACAGTGATGCTAATGAGCTGGTAGGAAGTAAACAGTCCGAGAACTGATACAGGAATAAGGTTCCTAACAGTGATGCTAATGAGCTGGTAGGAAGTAAACAGTCCAAGAACTGATACAGGAATAAGGTTCCTAACAGTGATGCTAATGAGCTGGTAGGAAGTAAACAGTCCAAGAACTGATACAGGAATAAGGTTCCTAACAGTGATGCTAATGAGCTGGTAGGAAGTAAACAGTCTGAGAACTGATACAGGAATAAGGTTCCTAACAGTGATGCTAATGAGCTGGTAGGAAGTAAACAGTCCGAGAACTGATACAGGAATAAGGTTCCTAACAGTGATGCTAATGAGCTGGTAGGAAGTAAACAGTCCGAGAACTGATACAGGAATAAGGTTCCTAACAGTGATGCTAATGAGCTGGTAGGAAGTAAACAGTCCGAGAACTGATACAGGAATAAGGTTCCTAACAGTGATGCTAATGAGCTGGTAGGAAGTAAACAGTCCGAGAACTGATACAGGAATAAGGTTCCTAACAGTGATGCTAATGAGCTGGTAGGAAGTAAACAGTCCAAGAACTGATACAGGAATAAGGTTCCTAACAGTGATGCTAATGAGCTGGTAGGAAGTAAACAGTCCGAGAACTGATACAGGAATAAGGTTCCTAACAGTGATGCTAATGAGCTGGTAGGAAGTAAACAGTCCAAGAACTGATACAGGAATAAGGTTCCTAACAGTGATGCTAATGAGCTGGTAGGAAGTAAACAGTCTGAGAACTGATACAGGAATAAGGTTCCTAACAGTGATGCTAATGAGCTGGTAGGAAGTAAACAGTCCAAGAACTGATACAGGAATAAGGTTCCTAACAGTGATGCTAATGAGCTGGTAGGAAGTAAACAGTCCGAGAACTGATACAGGAATAAGGTTCCTAACAGTGATGCTAATGAGCTGGTAGGAAGTAAACAGTCCAAGAACTGATACAGGAATAAGGTTCCTAACAGTGATGCTAATGAGCTGGTAGGAAGTAAACAGTCCGAGAACTGATACAGGAATAAGGTTCCTAACAGTGATGCTAATGAGCTGGTAGGAAGTAAACAGTCCAAGAACTGATACAGGAATAAGGTTCCTAACAGTGATGCTAATGAGCTGGTAGGAAGTAAACAGTCCGAGAACTGATACAGGAATAAGGTTCCTAACAGTGATGCTAATGAGCTGGTAGGAAGTAAACAGTCCGAGAACTGATACAGGAATAAGGTTCCTAACAGTGATGCTAATGAGCTGGTAGGAAGTAAACAGTCTGAGAACTGATACAGGAATAAGGTTCCTAACAGTGATGCTAATGAGCTGGTAGGAAGTAAACAGTCCGAGAACTGATACAGGAATAAGGTTCCTAACAGTGATGCTAATGAGCTGGTAGGAAGTAAACAGTCCAAGAACTGATACAGGAATAAGGTTCCTAACAGTGATGCTAATGAGCTGGTAGGAAGTAAACAGTCCGAGAACTGATACAGGAATAAGGTTCCTAACAGTGATGCTAATGAGCTGGTAGGAAGTAAACAGTCCAAGAACTGATACAGGAATAAGGTTCCTAACAGTGATGCTAATGAGCTGGTAGGAAGTAAACAGTCCGAGAACTGATACAGGAATAAGGTTCCTAACAGTGATGCTAATGAGCTGGTAGGAAGTAAACAGTCCAAGAACTGATACAGGAATAAGGTTCCTAACAGTGATGCTAATGAGCTGGTAGGAAGTAAACAGTCCGAGAACTGATACAGGAATAAGGTTCCTAACAGTGATGCTAATGAGCTGGTAGGAAGTAAACAGTCCAAGAACTGATACAGGAATAAGGTTCCTAACAGTGATGCTAATGAGCTGGTAGGAAGTAAACAGTCCGAGAACTGATACAGGAATAAGGTTCCTAACAGTGATGCTAATGAGCTGGTAGGAAGTAAACAGTCCAAGAACTGATACAGGAATAAGGTTCCTAACAGTGATGCTAATGAGCTGGTAGGAAGTAAACAGTCCAAGAACTGATACAGGAATAAGGTTCCTAACAGTGATGCTAATGAGCTGGTAGGAAGTAAACAGTCTGAGAACTGATACAGGAATAAGGTTCCTAACAGTGATGCTAATGAGCTGGTAGGAAGTAAACAGTCCGAGAACTGATACAGGAATAAGGTTCCTAACAGTGATGCTAATGAGCTGGTAGGAAGTAAACAGTCCAAGAACTGATACAGGAATAAGGTTCCTAACAGTGATGCTAATGAGCTGGTAGGAAGTAAACAGTCCGAGAACTGATACAGGAATAAGGTTCCTAACAGTGATGCTAATGAGCTGGTAGGAAGTAAACAGTCCAAGAACTGATACAGGAATAAGGTTCCTAACAGTGATGCTAATGAGCTGGTAGGAAGTAAACAGTCCGAGAACTGATACAGGAATAAGGTTCCTAACAGTGATGCTAATGAGCTGGTAGGAAGTAAACAGTCCGAGAACTGATACAGGAATAAGGTTCCTAACAGTGATGCTAATGAGCTGGTAGGAAGTAAACAGTCCAAGAACTGATACAGGAATAAGGTTCCTAACAGTGATGCTAATGAGCTGGTAGGAAGTAAACAGTCCGAGAACTGATACAGGAATAAGGTTCCTAACAGTGATGCTAATGAGCTGGTAGGAAGTAAACAGTCTGAGAACTGATACAGGAATAAGGTTCCTAACAGTGATGCTAATGAGCTGGTAGGAAGTAAACAGTCTGAGAACTGATACAGGAATAAGGTTCCTAACAGTGATGCTAATGAGCTGGTAGGAAGTAAACAGTCCGAGAACTGATACAGGAATAAGGTTCCTAACAGTGATGCTAATGAGCTGGTAGGAAGTAAACAGTCCGAGAACTGATACAGGAATAAGGTTCCTAACAGTGATGCTAATGAGCTGGTAGGAAGTAAACAGTCTGAGAACTGATACAGGAATAAGGTTCCTAACAGTGATGATAATGAGCTGGTAGGAAGTAAACAGGCCAAGAACTGATACAGGAATAAGGTTCCTAACAGTGATGCTAATGAGCTGGTAGGAAGTAAACAGTCCGAGAACTGATACAGGAATAAGGTTCCTAACAGTGATGCTAATGAGCTGGTAGGAAGTAAACAGTCCAAGAACTGATACAGGAATAAGGTTCCTAACAGTGATGCTAATGAGCTGGTAGGAAGTAAACAGTCCAAGAACTGATACAGGAATAAGGTTCCTAACAGTGATGCTAATGAGCTGGTAGGAAGTAAACAGTCTGAGAACTGATACAGGAATAAGGTTCCTAACAGTGATGCTAATGAGCTGGTAGGAAGTAAACAGTCCGAGAACTGATACAGGAATAAGGTTCCTAACAGTGATGCTAATGAGCTGGTAGGAAGTAAACACTCCGAGAAATGATACAGGAATAAGGTTCTTAAAAGTGATGCTAATGAGCTGGGAGAACTGATACAGGAATAAGGTTCCTAACAGTGATGCTAATGAGCTGGTAGGAAGTAAACAGTCCAAGAACTGATACAGGAATAAGGTTCCTAACAGTGATGCTAATGAGCTGGTAGGAAGTAAACAGTCCAAGAACTGATACAGGAATAAGGTTCCTAACAGTGATGCTAATGAGCTGGTAGGAAGTAAACAGTCCGAGAACTGATACAGGAATAAGGTTCCTAACAGTGATGCTAATGAGCTGGTAGGAAGTAAACAGTCTGAGAACTGATACAGGAATAAGGTTCCTAACAGTGATGCTAATGAGCTGGTAGGAAGTAAACAGTCTGAGAACTGATACAGGAATAAGGTTCCTAACAGTGATGCTAATGAGCTGGTAGGAAGTAAACAGTCCGAGAACTGATACAGGAATAAGGTTCCTAACAGTGATGCTAATGAGCTGGTAGGAAGTAAACAGTCCGAGAACTGATACAGGAATAAGGTTCCTAACAGTGATGCTAATGAGCTGGTAGGAAGTAAACAGTCTGAGAACTGATACAGGAATAAGGTTCCTAACAGTGATGCTAATGAGCTGGTAGGAAGTAAACAGTCCAAGAACTGATACAGGAATAAGGTTCCTAACAGTGATGCTAATGAGCTGGTAGGAAGTAAACAGTCCGAGAACTGATACAGGAATAAGGTTCCTAACAGTGATGCTAATGAGCTGGTAGGAAGTAAACAGTCTGAGAACTGATACAGGAATAAAGTTCCTAACAGTGATGCTAATGAGCTGGTAGGAAGTAAACAGGTCGAGAACTGATACAGGAATAAGGTTCCTAACAGTGATGCTAATGAGCTGGTAGGAAGTAAACAGTCCAAGAACTGATACAGGAATAAGGTTCCTAACAGTGATGCTAATGAGCTGGTAGGAAGTAAACAGGCCGAGAACTGATACAGGAATAAGGTTCCTAACAGTGATGCTAATGAGCTGGTAGGAAGTAAACAGTCTGAGAACTGATACAGGAATAAGCTTCCTAACAGTGATGCTAATGAGCTGATAGGAAGTAAACAGTCCGAGAAATGATACAGGAATAAGGTTCCTAATAGTGATGCTAATGAGCTGGTAGGAAGTAAACAGTCCGAGAACTGATACAGGAATAAGGTTCCTAACAGTGATGCTAATGAGCTGGTAGGAAGTAAACAGTCCAAGAACTGATACAGGAATAAGGTTCCTAACAGTGATGCTAATGAGCTGGTAGGAAGTAAACAGTCCAAGAACTGATACAGGAATAAGGTTCCTAACAGTGATGCTAATGAGCTGGTAGGAAGTAAACAGTCCAAGAACTGATACAGGAATAAGGTTCCTAACAGTGATGCTAATGAGCTGGTAGGAAGTAAACAGTCCAAGAACTGATACAGGAATAAGCTTCCTAACAGTGATGCTAATGAGCTGGTAGGAAGTAAACAGTCTGAGAACTGATACAGGAATAAGGTTCCTAACAGTGATGCTAATAAGCTGGTAGGAAGTAAACAGGCCAAGAACTGATACAGGAATAAGGTTCCTAACAGTGATGCTAATGAGCTGGTAGGAAGTAAACAGTCCGAGAACTGATACAGGAATAAGGTTCCTAACAGTGATGCTAATGAGCTGGTAGGAAGTAAACAGTCCAAGAACTGATACAGGAATAAGGTTCCTAACAGTGATGCTAATGAGCTGGTAGGAAGTAAACAGTCTGAGAACTGATACAGGAATAAGGTTCCTAACAGTGATGCTAATGAGCTGGTAGGAAGTAAACAGTCCAAGAACTGATACAGGAATAAGGTTCCTAACAGTGATGCTAATGAGCTGGTAGGAAGTAAACAGTCCAAGAACTGATACAGGAATAAGGTTCCTAACAGTGATGCTAATGAGCTGGTAGGAAGTAAACAGTCCAAGAACTGATACAGGAATAAGGTTCCTAACAGTGATGCTAATGAGCTGGTAGGAAGTAAACAGTCCAAGAACTGATACAGGAATAAAGTTCCTAACAGTGATGCTAATGAGCTGGTAGGAAGTAAACAGTCCAAGAACTGATACAGGAATAAGGTTCCTAACAGTGATGCTAATGAGCTGGTAGGAAGTAAACAGTCCGAGAACTGATACAGGAATAAGGTTCCTAACAGTGATGCTAATGAGCTGGTAGGAAGTAAACAGTCCGAGAACTGATACAGGAATAAGGTTCCTAACAGTGATGCTAATGAGCTGGTAGGAAGTAAACAGTCTGAGAACTGATACAGGAATAAGGTTCCTAACAGTGATGCTAATGAGCTGGTAGGAAGTAAACAGTCCGAGAACTGATACAGGAATAAGGTTCCTAACAGTGATGCTAATGAGCTGGTAGGAAGTAAACAGTCCAAGAACTGATACAGGAATAAGGTTCCTAACAGTGATGCTAATGAGCTGGTAGGAAGTAAACAGTCCAAGAACTGATACAGGAATAAGGTTCCTAACAGTGATGCTAATGAGCTGGTAGGAAGTAAACAGTCTGAGAACTGATACAGGAATAAGGTTCCTAACAGTGATGCTAATGAGCTGGTAGGAAGTAAACAGTCCAAGAACTGATACAGGAATAAGGTTCCTAACAGTGATGCTAATGAGCTGGTAGGAAGTAAACAGTCCGAGAACTGATACAGGAATAAGGTTCCTAACAGTGATGCTAATGAGCTGGTAGGAAGTAAACAGTCTGAGAACTGATACAGGAATAAGGTTCCTAACAGTGATGCTAATGAGCTGGTAGGAAGTAAACAGTCCGAGAACTGATACAGGAATAAGGTTCCTAACAGTGATGCTAATGAGCTGGTAGGAAGTAAACAGTCCGAGAACTGATACAGGAATAAGGTTCCTAACAGTGATGCTAATGAGCTGGTAGGAAGTAAACAGTCTGAGAACTGATACAGGAATAAGGTTCCTAACAGTGATGCTAATGAGCTGGTAGGAAGTAAACAGTCCAAGAACTGATACAGGAATAAGGTTCCTAACAGTGATGCTAATGAGCTGGTAGGAAGTAAACAGTCCAAGAACTGATACAGGAATAAGGTTCCAAACAGTGATGCTAATGAGCTGGTAGGAAGTAAACAGTCTGAGAACTGATACAGGAATAAGGTTCCTAACAGTGATGCTAATGAGCTGGTAGGAAGTAAACAGTCTGAGAACTGATACAGGAATAAGGTTCCTAACAGTGATGCTAATGAGCTGGTAGGAAGTAAACAGGCCGAGAACTGATACAGGAATAAGGTTCCTAACAGTGATGCTAATGAGCTGGTAGGAAGTAAACAGTCCGAGAACTGATACAGGAATAAGGTTCCTAACAGTGATGCTAATGAGCTGGTAGGAAGTAAACAGTCCAAGAACTGATACAGGAATAAGGTTCCTAACAGTGATGCTAATGAGCTGGTAGGAAGTAAACAGTCCAAGAACTGATACAGGAATAAGGTTCCTAACAGTGATGCTAATGAGCTGGTAGGAAGTAAACAGTCCAAGAACTGATACAGGAATAAGGTTCCTAACAGTGATGCTAATGAGCTGGTAGGAAGTAAACAGTCCAAGAACTGATACAGGAATAAGGTTCCTAACAGTGATGCTAATGAGCTGGTAGGAAGTAAACAGTCCAAGAACTGATACAGGAATAAGGTCCCTAACAGTGATGCTAATGAGCTGGTAGGAAGTAAACAGTCCAAGAACTGATACAGGAATAAGGTCCCTAACAGTGATGCTAATGAGCTGGTAGGAAGTAAACAGTCCAAGAACTGATACAGGAATAAGGTTCCTAACAGTGATGCTAATGAGCTGGTAGGAAGTAAACAGTCCAAGAACTGATACAGGAATAAGGTTCCTAACAGTGATGCTAATGAGCTGGTAGGAAGTAAACAGTCCAAGAACTGATACAGGAATAAGGTTCCTAACAGTGATGCTAATGAGCTGGTAGGAAGTAAACAGTCCAAGAACTGATACAGGAATAAGGTTCCTAACAGTGATGCTAATGAGCTGGTAGGAAGTAAACAGTCCGAGAACTGATACAGGAATAAGGTTCCTAACAGTGATGCTAATGAGCTGGTAGGAAGTAAACAGTCCAAGAACTGATACAGGAATAAGGTTCCTAACAGTGATGCTAATGAGCTGGTAGGAAGTAAACAGTCTGAGAACTGATACAGGAATAAGGTTCCTAACAGTGATGCTAATGAGCTGGTAGGAAGTAAACAGTCTGAGAACTGATACAGGAATAAGGTTCCTAACAGTGATGCTAATGAGCTGGTAGGAAGTAAACAGTCCGAGAACTGATACAGGAATAAGGTTCCTAACAGTGATGCTAATGAGCTGGTAGGAAGTAAACAGTCCGAGAACTGATACAGGAATAAGGTTCCTAACAGTGATGCTAATGAGCTGGTAGGAAGTAAACAGTCCAAGAACTGATACAGGAATAAGGTTCCTAACAGTGATGCTAATGAGCTGGTAGGAAGTAAACAGTCCAAGAACTGATACAGGAATAAGGTTCCTAACAGTGATGCTAATGAGCTGGTAGGAAGTAAACAGTCCGAGAACTGATACAGGAATAAGGTTCCTAACAGTGATGCTAATGAGCTGGTAGGAAGTAAACAGTCTGAGAACTGATACAGGAATAAGGTTCCTAACAGTGATGCTAATGAGCTGGTAGGAAGTAAACAGTCCAAGAACTGATACAGGAATAAGGTTCCTAACAGTGATGCTAATGAGCTGGTAGGAAGTAAACAGTCCAAGAACTGATACAGGAATAAGGTTCCTAACAGTGATGCTAATGAGCTGGTAGGAAGTAAACAGTCCAAGAACTGATACAGGAATAAGGTTCCTAACAGTGATGCTAATGAGCTGGTAGGAAGTAAACAGTCTGAGAACTGATACAGGAATAAGGTTCCTAACAGTGATGCTAATGAGCTGGTAGGAAGTAAACAGTCTGAGAACTGATACAGGAATAAGGTTCCTAACAGTGATGCTAATGAGCTGGTAGGAAGTAAACAGTCCGAGAACTGATACAGGAATAAGGTTCCTAACAGTGATGCTAATGAGCTGGTAGGAAGTAAACAGTCCAAGAACTGATACAGGAATAAGGTTCCTAACAGTGATGCTAATGAGCTGGTAGGAAGTAAACAGTCCGAGAACTGATACAGGAATAAGGTTCCTAACAGTGATGCTAATGAGCTGGTAGGAAGTAAACAGTCTGAGAACTGATACAGGAATAAGGTTCCTAACAGTGATGCTAATGAGCTGGTAGGAAGTAAACAGTCCGAGAACTGATACAGGAATAAGGTTCCTAACAGTGATGCTAATGAGCTGGTAGGAAGTAAACAGTCCGAGAACTGATACAGGAATAAGGTTCCTAACAGTGATGCTAATGAGCTGGTAGGAAGTAAACAGTCCAAGAACTGATACAGGAATAAGGTTCCTAACAGTGATGCTAATGAGCTGGTAGGAAGTAAACAGTCCGAGAACTGATACAGGAATAAGGTTCCTAACAGTGATGCTAATGAGCTGGTAGGAAGTAAACAGTCCAAGAACTGATACAGGAATAAGGTTCCTAACAGTGATGCTAATGAGCTGGTAGGAAGTAAACAGTCCAAGAACTGATACAGGAATAAGGTTCCTAACAGTGATGCTAATGAGCTGGTAGGAAGTAAACAGTCCAAGAACTGATACAGGAATAAGGTTCCTAACAGTGATGCTAATGAGCTGGTAGGAAGTAACCAGTCCAAGAACTGATACAGGAATAAGGTTCCTAACAGTGATGCTAATGAGCTGATAGGAAGTAAACAGTTCCAGAACTGATACAGGAATAAGGTTCCTAACAGTGATGCTAATGAGCTGGTAGGAAGTAAACAGTCCAAGAACTGATACAGGAATAAGGTTCCTAACAGTGATGCTAATGAGCTGGTAGGAAGTAAACAGTCCGAGAACTGATACAGGAATAAGGTTCCTAACAGTGATGCTAATGAGCTGGTAGGAAGTAAACAGTCCAAGAACTGATACAGGAATAAGGTTCCTAACAGTGATGCTAATGAGCTGGTAGGAAGTAAACAGTCCAAGAACTGATACAGGAATAAGGTTCCTAACAGTGATGCTAATGAGCTGGTAGGAAGTAAACAGTCTGAGAACTGATACAGGAATAAGGTTCCTAACAGTGATGCTAATGAGCTGGTAGGAAGTAAACAGTCCAAGAACTGATACAGGAATAAGGTTCCTAACAGTGATGCTAATGAGCTGGTAGGAAGTAAACAGTCTGAGAACTGATACAGGAATAAGGTTCCTAACAGTGATGCTAATGAGCTGGTAGGAAGTAAACAGTCCGAGAACTGATACAGGAATAAGGTTCCTAACAGTGATGCTAATGAGCTGGTAGGAAGTAAACAGTCTGAGAACTGATACAGGAATAAGGTTCCTAACAGTGATGCTAATGAGCTGGTAGGAAGTAAACAGTCCGAGAACTGATACAGGAATAAGGTTCCTAACAGTGATGCTAATGAGCTGGTAGGAAGTAAACAGTCTGAGAACTGATACAGGAATAAGGTTCCTAACAGTGATGCTAATGAGCTGGTAGGAAGTAAACAGTCTGAGAAATGATACAGGAATAAGGTTCCTAACAGTGATGCTAATGAGCTGGTAGGAAGTAAACAGTCCAAGAACTGATACAGGAATAAGGTTCCTAACAGTGATGCTAATGAGCTGGTAGGAAGTAAACAGTCCGAGAACTGATACAGGAATAAGGTTCCTAACAGTGATGCTAATGAGCTGGTAGGAAGTAAACAGTCCGAGAACTGATACAGGAATAAGGTTCCAAACAGTGATGCTAATGAGCTGTTAGGAAGTAAACAGTCTGAGAACTGATACAGGAATAAGGTTCCGAAAAGTGATGCTAATGAGCTGGTAGGAAGTAAACAGGCTGAGAAATGATACAGGAATAAGGTTCCTAACAGTGATGCTAATGAGCTGGTAGGAAGTAAACAGGCCGAGAACTGATACAGGAATAAGGTTCCAAACAGTGATGCTAATGAACTGGTAGGAAGCAAACAGTCCGAGAACTGATACAGGATTAAAGTCCCTAACAGTGATGCTAATGAGCTGGTAGGAAGTAAACAGTCCAGGAACTGATACAGGAATAAGGTCCCTAACAGTGATGCTAATGAGCTGGTAGGAAGTAAACAGTCCAAGAACTGATACAGGAATAAGGTTCCTAACAGTGATGCTAATGAGCTGGTAGGAAGTAAACAGTCCAAGAACTGATACAGGAATAAGGTTCCTAACAGTGATGCTAATGAGCTGGTAGGAAGTAAACAGTCCAAGAACTGATACAGGAATAAGGTTCCTAACAGTGATGCTAATGAGCTGGTAGGAAGTAAACAGTCCAAGAACTGATACAGGAATAAGGTTCCGAACAGAGCTGCTAATGAGCTGGTAGGAAGTAAACAGTCCAAGAACTGATACAGGAATAAGCTTCCTAACAGTGATGCTAATGAGCTGGTAGGAAATAAGCAGGCCGAGAACTGATACAGGAATAAGGTTCCTAACAGTGATCCTAATGAGCTGGTAGGAAGTAAACAGATCAAAAACTGACCCAGGAATAAAGTTCCTAACAGTGATACAAATGAGCTGGTAGGAAGTAAACAGACCGAGAACTGATACAGGAAGAAGGTTCCTAACAGTGATGCTAATGAGCTGGTAGGAAGTAAACAGTCCAAGAACTGATACAGGAATAAGGTTCCTAACAGTGATGCTAATGAGCTGGTAGGAAGTAAACAGTCCGAGAACTGATACAGGAATAAGGTTCCTAACAGTGATGCTAATGAGCTGGTAGGAAGTAAACAGTCTGAGAACTGATACAGGAATAAGGTTCCTAACAGTGATGCTAATGAGCTGGTAGGAAGTAAACAGTCCAAGAACTGATACAGGAATAAGGTTCCTAACAGTGATGCTAATGAGCTGGTAGGAAGTAAACAGTCCGAGAACTGATACAGGAATAAGGTTCCTAACAGTGATGCTAATGAGCTGGTAGGAAGTAAACAGTCTGAGAACTGATACAGGAATAAGGTTCCTAACAGTGATGCTAATGAGCTGGTAGGAAGTAAACAGTCCAAGAACTGATACAGGAATAAGGTTCCTAACAGTGATGCTAATGAGCTGGTAGGAAGTAAACAGTCCAAGAACTGATACAGGAATAAGGTTCCTAACAGTGATGCTAATGAGCTGGTAGGAAGTAAACAGTCCAAGAACTGATACAGAAATAAGGTCCCAAACAGTGATGCTAATGAGCTGGTAGGAAGTAAACAGTCCAAGAACTGATACAGGAATAAGGTTCCTAACAGTGATGCTAATGAGCTGGTAGGAAGTAAACAGTCCAAGAACTGATACAGGAATAAGGTTCCTAACAGTGATGCTAATGAGCTGGTAGGAAGTAAACAGTCCAAGAACTGATACAGGAATAAGGTTCCGAACAGAGCTGCTAATGAGCTGGTAGGAAGTAAACAGTCCAAGAACTGATACAGGAATAAGCTTCCTAACAGTGATGCTAATGAGCTGGTAGGAAATAAGCAGGCCGAGAACTGATACAGGAATAAGGTTCCTAACAGTGATGCTAATGAGCTGGTAGGAAGTAAACAGTTCGAGAACTGATACAGGAATAAGGTTCATAACAGTGATGCAAATGAGCTGGTAGGAAGTAAACAGTCCAAGAACTGATACAGGAATAAGGTTCCTAACAGTGATGCTAATGAGCTGGTAGGAAGTAAACAGTCCAAGAACTGATACAGGAATAAGGTTCCTAACAGTGATGCTAATGAGCTGGTAGGAAGTAAACAGTCCAAGAACTGATACAGGAATAAGGTTCCTAACAGTGATGCTAATGAGCTGGTAGGAAGTAAACAGTCCAAGAACTGATACAGGAATAAGGTTCCTAACAGTGATGCTAATGAGCTGGTAGGAAGTAAACAGTCCAAGAACTGATACAGGAATAAGGTTCCTAACAGTGATGCTAATGAGCTGGTAGGAAGTAAACAGTCCAAGAACTGATACAGGAATAAGGTTCCTAACAGTGATGCTAATGAGCTGGTAGGAAGTAAACAGTCCGAGAACTGATACAGGAATAAGGTTCCTAACAGTGATGCTAATGAGCTGGTAGGAAGTAAACAGTCTGAGAACTGATACAGGAATAAGGTTCCTAACAGTGATGCTAATGAGCTGGTAGGAAGTAAACAGTCCGAGAACTGATACAGGAATAAGGTTCCTAACAGTGATGCTAATGAGCTGGTAGGAAGTAAACAGTCCAAGAACTGATACAGGAATAAGGTTCCTAACAGTGATGCTAATGAGCTGGTAGGAAGTAAACAGTCCAAGAACTGATACAGGAATAAGGTTCCTAACAGTGATGCTAATGAGCTGGTAGGAAGTAAACAGTCCAAGAACTGATACAGGAATAAGGTTCCTAACAGTGATGCTAATGAGCTGGTAGGAAGTAAACAGTCCAAGAACTGATACAGGAATAAGGTTCCTAACAGTGATGCTAATGAGCTGGTAGGAAGTAAACAGTCCGAGAACTGATACAGGAATAAGGTTCCTAACAGTGATGCTAATGAGCTGGTAGGAAGTAAACAGTCTGAGAACTGATACAGGAATAAGGTTCCTAACAGTGATGCTAATGAGCTGGTAGGAAGTAAACAGTCTGAGAACTGATACAGGAATAAGGTTCCTAACAGTGATGCTAATGAGCTGGTAGGAAGTAAACAGTCCGAGAACTGATACAGGAATAAGGTTCCTAACAGTGATGCTAATGAGCTGGTAGGAAGTAAACAGTCTGAGAACTGATACAGGAATAAGGTTCCTAACAGTGATGCTAATGAGCTGGTAGGAAGTAAACAGTCCAAGAACTGATACAGGAATAAGGTTCCTAACAGTGATGCTAATGAGCTGGTAGGAAGTAAACAGTCCAAGAACTGATACAGGAATAAGGTTCCTAACAGTGATGCTAATGAGCTGGTAGGAAGTAAACAGTCTGAGAACTGATACAGGAATAAGGTTCCTAACAGTGATGCTAATGAGCTGGTAGGAAGTAAACAGTCTGAGAACTGATACAGGAATAAGGTTCCTAACAGTGATGCTAATGAGCTGGTAGGAAGTAAACAGTCCGAGAACTGATACAGGAATAAGGTTCCTAACAGTGATGCTAATGAGCTGGTAGGAAGTAAACAGTCCGAGAACTGATACAGGAATAAGGTTCCTAACAGTGATGCTAATGAGCTGGTAGGAAGTAAACAGTCCAAGAACTGATACAGGAATAAGGTTCCTAACAGTGATGCTAATGAGCTGGTAGGAAGTAAACAGTCCAAGAACTGATACAGGAATAAGGTCCCTAACAGTGATGCTAATGAGCTGGTAGGAAGTAAACAGTCCAAGAACTGATACAGGAATAAGGTCCCTAACAGTGATGCTAATGAGCTGGTAGGAAGTAAACAGTCCAAGAACTGATACAGGAATAAGGTCCCTAACAGTGATGCTAATGAGCTGGTAGGAAGTAAACAGTCCAAGAACTGATACAGGAATAAGGTCCCTAACAGTGATGCTAATGAGCTGGTAGGAAGTAAACAGTCCAAGAACTGATACAGGAATAAGGTCCCAAACAGTGATGCTAATGAGCTGGTAGGAAGTAAACAGTCCAAGAACTGATACAGGAATAAGGTTCCTAACAGTGATGCTAATGAGCTGGTAGGAAGTAAACAGTCCAAGAACTGATACAGGAATAAGGTTCCTAACAGTGATGCTAATGAGCTGGTAGGAAGTAAACAGTCCGAGAACTGATACAGGAATAAGGTTCCTAACAGTGATTCTAATGAACTGGTAGGAAGTAAACAGGCTGAGAACTGATACAGGAATAAGGTTCCTAACAGTGATGCTAATGAACTGGTAGGAAGTAAACAGGCCGAGAACTGATACAGGAATAAGGTTCCTAACAGTGATGCTAATGAGCTGGTAGGAAGTAAACAGTCCGAGAACTGATACAGGAATAAGCTTCCTAACAGTGATGCTAATGAACTGGTAGGAAGTAAACAGTCCGAGAAATGATACAGGAATAAGGTTCCTAACAGTGATGCTAATGAGCTGGTAGGAAGTAAACAGTCCAAGAACTGATACAGGAATAAGGTTCCTAACAGTGATGCTAATGAGCTGGTAGGAAGTCAACAGTCCAAGAACTGATACAGGAATAAGGTTCCTAACAGTGATGCTAATGAGCTGGTAGGAAGTAAACAGTCTGAGAACTGATACAGGAATAAGGTTCCTAACAGTGATGCTAATGAGCTGGTAGGAAGTAAACAGTCCGAGAACTGATACAGGAATAAGGTTCCTAACAGTGATGCAAATGAGCTGGTAGGAAGTAAACAGTCCGAGAACTGATACAGGAATAAGGTTCCAAAAAGTGATGCTAATGAGCTGGTAGGAAGTAAACAGTCCGAGAACTGATACAGGAATAAGGTTCCTAACAGTGATGCTAATGAGCTGGTAGGAAGTAAACAGTCCGAGAACTGATACAGGAATAAGGTTCCTAACAGTGATGCTAATGAGCTGGTAGGAAGTAAACAGTCCAAGAACTGATACAGGAATAAGGTTCCTAACAGTGATGCTAATGAGCTGGTAGGAAGTAAACAGGCTGAGAACTGATACAGGAATAAGGTTCCTAACAGTGATGCTAATGAACTGGTAGGAAGTAAACAGGCTGAGAACTGATACAGGAATAAGGTTCCTAACAGTGATGCTAATGAGCTGGTAGGAAGTAAACAGTCCGAGAACTGATACAGGAATAAGGTTCCTAACAGTGATGCTAATGAGCTGGTAGGAAGTAAACAGTCCGAGAACTGATACAGGAATAAGGTTCCTAACAGTGATGCTAATGAGCTGGTAGGAAGTAAACAGTCCGAGAACTGATACAGGAATAAGGTTCCTAACAGTGATGCTAATGAGCTGGTAGGAAGTAAACAGTCCGAGAACTGATACAGGAATAAGCTTCCTAACAGTGATGCTAATGAACTGGTAGGAAGTAAACAGTCTGAGAAATGATACAGGAATAAGGTTCCTAACAGTGATGCTAATGAGCTGGTAGGAAGTAAACAGTCCGAGAACTGATACAGGAATAAGGT
The DNA here is from genome assembly GCF_019279795.1 of Protopterus annectens. Taxonomy (NCBI): domain Eukaryota; kingdom Metazoa; phylum Chordata; order Ceratodontiformes; family Protopteridae; genus Protopterus; species Protopterus annectens. The sequence goes on along the minus strand of NC_056740.1, from coordinate 55,160,008 downwards.
TCCTAACAGTGATGCTAATGAGCTGGTAGGAAGTAAACAGTCCAAGAACTGATACAGGAATAAGGTTCCTAACAGTGATGCTAATGAGCTGGTAGGAAGTAAACAGTCCAGGAACTGATACAGGAATAAGGTTCCTAACAGTGATGCTAATGAGCTGGTAGGAAGTAAACAGTCCGAGAACTGATACAGGAATAAGGTTCCTAACAGTGATGCTAATGAGCTGGTAGGAAGTAAACAGTCTGAGAACTGATACAGGAAGAAGGTTCCTAACAGTGATGCTAATGAGCTGGTAGGAAGTAAACAGTCCAAGAACTGATAGAGGACAAAAGTTCCTAACAGTGATGCTAATGAGCTGGTAGGAAGTCAACAGTCCAAGAACTGATACAGTAATAAGGTTCCGAAAAGTGATGCTAATGAGCTGGTAGGAAGTAAACAGGCTGTGAACTGATACAGGAATAAGGTTCCTAACAGTGATGCTAATGAGCTGGTAGGAAGTAAACAGGCCGAAAACTGATACAAGAATAAGGTTCCTAACAGTGATGCAAATGAACTGGTAGGAAGCAAACAGTCCGAGAACTGATACAGGAATAAGGTTCCAAAAAGTGATGATAATGAGCTGGTAGGAAGTAAACAGGCCGAGAACTGATACAGGAATAAGGTTCCTAACAGTGATGCTAATGAGAAGGTGGGAAGTAAACAGGCCGAGAACTGATACTGGAATAAGGTTCCTAACAGTGATGCTAATGAGCTGGTCGGAAGTAAACAGTCCAAGAACTGATACAGGAATAAGGTTCCAAAAAGTGATGCTAATGAACTGGTAGGAAGTAAACAGGCTGAAAACTGATACAGGAATAAGGTTCCTAATAGTGATGCTAATGAGCTGGTAGGAAGTAAACAGGCTGAGAACTGATACAGGAATAAGGTTCCTAACAGTGATGCTAATGAGCTGGTAGGAAGCAAACAGTCCGAGAACTGATACAGGAATAAGGTTCCTAACAGTGATGCTAATGAGTTGGTAGGAAGTAAACAGTCCGAGAGCTGATACCAGACAAAGGTTCCTAACAGTGATGCTAATGAGGTGGTAGGAAGTAAACAGTCCGACAAATGATACAGGAATAAGGTTCCTAACAGTGATGCTAATGAGCTGGTAGGAAGTAAACAGTTCGAGAACTGATACAGGAATAAGGTTCCTAACAGTGATGCTAATGAGCTGGCAAGAAGTAAACCGTCTGAGAACTGACACAGGAATAAAGTTCCTAACAGTGATGATAATGAGCTGGTAGGAAGTAAACAGTCCGCGAACTGATACAGGAAGAAGGTTCCTAACAGTGATGCTAATGATCTGGTAGGAAGTAAACAGTCCAAGAACTGATACAGGAAAAATGTTCCAAACAGTAATGCTAATGAGTTGGCAGGAAGTAAACAGTCCAAAAACTGATACAGAAATAAGGTTCCTAACAGCGATGCTAATGAGCTGGTAGGAAGTAAACAGTCCGAGAACTGATACAGGAATTAGGTTCCTAACAGTGATGCTAATGAGCTAGTAGGAAGTAAACAGTCTGAGAACTGATACAGGAAGAATGTTCCTAACAGTGATGCTAATGAGCTGGTAGGAAGTAAACAGTCCGAGAACTGATACAGGAAGAAGGTCCCTAACAGTGATGCTAATGAGCTGGTAGGAAGTAAACAGTCTGAGAACTGATACAGGAAGGAGGTTCCTAACAGTGATGCTAATAAGCTGGTAGGAAGTAAACAGTCCAAGAACTGATACAGGAATAAAGTCCCTAACAGTGATGCTAATGAGCTGGTAGGAAGTAAACAGTCCAGGAACTGATACAGGAATAAGGTCCCTAACATTGATTCTAATGAGCTGGTAGGAAGTAAACAGTCCAGGAACTGATACAGGAATAAGGTCCCTAACATTGATTCTAATGAGCTGGTAGGAAGTAAACAGTCCAAGAGCTAATAAAGGAATAAGGTCCCTAACAGTGATGCTAATGAGCTGGTAGGAAGTAAACAGTCCAAGAACTGATACAGGAATAAAGTCCCTAACAGTGATGCTAATGAGCTGGTAAGAAGTAAACAGTCCAAGTACTGATACAGGAATAAGGTCCCTAACAGTGATGCTAATCAGCTGGTCAGAAGTTAACAGTCCAAAAACTGATACAGGAATAAGGTCATTACCAGTGATGCTAATGAGCTGGTTGGAAGTAAACAGTCCGACAAATGATACAGAAATAAGGTTCATAACAGAGATACAAATGAGCTGGTAGGAAGTAAACAGACCAAGAACTGACACAGAAATAAGGTTCCTAACAGTGATGCTAATTAGCTGGTAGGAAGTAAACAGTCTGAGAACTGATACAGGAATAAGGTTCCTAACAGTGCTGCTAATGAGCTGGTAGGAAGTAAACAGTCCGAGAACTGATACAGGAATAAGGTTCCTAACAGTGATGCTAATGAGCTGGTAGGAAGTAAACAGTCCGAGAACTGATACAGGAATAAAGTTCCTAACAGTGATGCTAATGAGCTGGTAGGAAGTAAACAGTCCGAGAACTGATACAGGAATAAAGTTCCTAACAGTGATGCTAATGAGCTGGTACGAAGTAAACACTCCGAGAACTGATACAGGAAGAAGGTTCCTAACAGTGATGCTAATGAGCTGGTAGGAAGTAAACAGTCCAAGAACTGATACAGGAAAAATGTTCCAAACAGTAATGCTAATGAGTTGGCAGGAAGTAAACAGTCCGAGAACTGCATACAAAAATAGGGTTCCTAACAGCGATGCTAATGAGCTGGTAGGAAGTAAACAGTCTGAGAACTGATACAAGAATAAGGTTCCTAACAGTGATGCTAATGAGCTGGTAGGAAGTAAACAGTTCGAGAACTGATACAGGAATAAGGTTCCTAACAGTGATGCTAATGTGCTGGTAGGAACTAAACAGTCTGAGAACTGATACAGGAATAAAGTTCCTAACAGTGATGCTAATGAGCTGGTATGAAGTAAACAGCCTGAGAACTGATACAGGAATAAGATTCCTAGCAGTGATGCTAATTAGCTGGTAGGAAGTAAACAGCCTAAGAAGTGATACAGGAATAAAGTTCCTAACAGTGATGCTAATGAGCTGGTAGGAAGTAAACAGTCCTAGAAGTGATACAGGAATAAGGTTCCTAACAGTGATGCTAATGAGCTGGCAGGAAGTAAACAGTCCAAGAAGTGATACAGGTTAATGTGCCCAAACATGCTACTAGTCAACTAGTAGGAAGTAAGCAGCATGACAACTGAAGCAGGGGTAAAGTGCCCAACCATGCTGCTAGTCAACTAGTAGGGAGTAAATAGCACAACTGATGCAGGGATAAGGTGCCCAAATGTTATGCTAGTGATCTGATAGCCATTAAGTAGAACAGGAACTGATACAGGGGTAAGGTGTCCAACCATGCTGCTTGTGAACTGAAAAGAAGTATGTAGCTCAGTTGCTGAAGGCTTAAAGAAAACTGAGCCACCAGAGGCATCTTTTCCATGCTCAGGAAGATGATAACGGCTGTATCTGCTCTCCTCCAAAAAAAGAAGCCAATCTGGTGGTCCCCAGCCATAAACAAACTTTACAACAAAAGGAAGAAACTGTTGCAGAAAAGTGGAAATTCCCAAGATGCAAAAAACTCCTTTACCAGCCTCAATAAGAAACTGAGATCCCTCATAAAATCCTCCAAAGCTAGTTATGAAAATAAAATTGCCAAAGATTCCAAAGACAGCCACAAGGCATTCTATAGTTATGTGAAGAATCTAAATGGCAATGCTCAGATCTGCTCTGAGCTACAACATAATGGCATTAAATATACTGATCCCAAGGATATTGCCAATATCCTGGCAGACCAGTCCAGTGCCAACTTCACCCCCCCTCTCACCCCCTATACTGGAAGAATGCCAAATTCCGGTAATAACGGCCACACAGGTAAAACTGCACTCTCCAAAGCTAAGAATACAGCATCCATGGGACCAGGTGACATCCTGGGCTGTGTATTATCCAAAAACAGTCCAAGAAACACTTACAACAACATAAATGTCCACAAAGCAAAAAGCTGAAACCCCGAGCAAGTAAGATATGTATATAGCACTCAGAACGAAAGCCAATGCGCGAAGTAAGTGAAAATACTTCTTTTAATGAACCAAATAAAGCACAAACACATTTACATTAAGCGCTTTCATCCACACTAAGTTGGACTTCATCAGAATGCAAGACATCTTTTTTTTGAAATATTTGAAAACCTTTTGGTGCCAAACGTCACTCCATACACCAAAATCTAAAGTGACCCAGTGCCTATTTCAACAATTCATGTAGCCACATACAAAAATACAGAATCCCTATCAATTCAACTATAAGTTCATTAACTATATGATATAACTATATGAACTATGATATAAATAAATATAAGTAAAATCTATACTAAAAATAATAAATATGATGTATCTATTTTAAGTACATCATCTTAAAATATATGATTTCACATATATAAATTGTAAACAATGATGTGTTAATTAAGTTATTTGAACTATTTTCATTGTATGAGAAGCTGATCACATACTGACCAGTACATTTCATTAAAAGTACTTTTTCAGATAGTTACTTGGAATATACTAGTAACCATACTAGGAATATGATGAAGAATATATATAAGGGACAATGTATTAGAGCTGCCCGTATGACATCTACTTATGAGAATACGATAGATGAAGTTAATTATATTAAAACTATGTTCATTTCTAGGGGTTATCCCACATCTATGTTGAATGACATCACCAATTATGTAGTAGGTGAAGGGGGAAAGAAATATCCCCCTTTGTTAGGTAAGGAAATAGACAAGAATCAAGGAAAAATTGAGATGTGCACCAACAAGCAATACAATAGAGCTTGTGTCCTGGAATACTTCCCATATGTTAAATACAATAAAAGTATAGTGAGGAAGAGTTAGAATATTCTAGTGATAGATCAAGAGATAAAGAAAATAACAGGTGACGCACCCATATTTGTCCATAAAATGGGTGCAAATATAAAGTAGAAATTAAAGACTGGAACCATATTAGGAATAAATAAGGATCAGAGTAAACACACTAGGACATCTGGTTGTTGTAGGCAATGTAGTGCGATACTGGATATAGATGGGGTGACTTTAGAGAATATTAACAGGACTAATATTTATTTCAGGCATGGTAATTGTAACAGTAGGCATGTCATATACTTGCCAAAATGCATGTCATGTCATGGTTTCTATATAGGTAAAACAGAACGAAAATTTAAGAAGAGAATTTACAATCACCTATATAGTATCAGAACTAAGGACATGAATAATGCATTATATAGACAAACATGGGGACACTCATATATTTAAGTTTGCGATACTTGATCAAGTTACAGTAAGCCCACGTGGTGGCAACATTAGGGGTCTTCTGGGTAAGAGAGAAATTATATGGCAAATACTCACTGATGCTGCTAGGGAACCAGCACTGAATGAGTACATTACCATAAAGTCAATTTTACAACTATGTTAGTCTAGTTAGGAAGACACCCAATATATATATATATATATATATATATATATATATATATATATATATATATATATTCTTCTTCTTTCGGCTTTTCCTGGTTAGGGGTCACCACAGCGGATCACCTGTCTGCTCATGACTGGCAGTAGAGCTTTACAGTGTTGAGTTGCCAGCCCGGCACCCAACCTTCCACAGAAGGCACACACATGCACGCAATCACACCTAGGGCCAATTTGGAGTGTCCAATCCACCTACAGCATGTCTTTGGAATGTGGGAGGAAACCGGAGCACCCGGAGGAAACCCATGCGACCACAAGCAGGACATGCAGACTCCGCACAGAAGGCAACCCAGCTGAGGATCAAACCAGAGAACCTATATATATATATATATATATATATATATATATATATATATATATATATATATATATATACATATTTATTTATTTATTTATATTTATTTATTTACTTATATTTACAATTTTACATTTTCGTTTATATTAACATTTATACATATACTTTCATGTATATGTAATGTAGGTTAGGAAATTCATGAGTGTGTATACAGTATTTTATAGTTAGATACAATTGGTTTGTATAACCAATTAAACTGTGAGCTTTGGCCAGCTAAGACCTGCATGCAATCAACTGAACGTATAAGTGAAGTTAAGTAAATCTTTATCTGCACTTTTTTCAAATAATATACGATTTAAATGAATTTGTTTGTGTTGCATTGAGCATATATCTAGCTGGAAGTTGTGACTCTGTTTTTTCAGTTAAGGCTTGTTAAAAAAACCTGCATAGCCAGTGACAAGTGGGGGTAGTTCACTTCATTGTTATTCAGTTTCTGCCTTATATAAGTGGTACAGTTTAAATAATTTTTTGCTTAAACTGTGAGCTTTGGCCAGCTAAGACCTGCATGCAATCAACTGAACATATAAGTGAAGTTAAGTAAATCTTTATCTGCACTTTTTTCAAATAATACACAATTTAAATTAATTTGTTTGTGTTGCACTGAGCAATATCTAGCTGGAAGTTATGACTCTGTTTTTTCAGTGAAGGCTTGTAAAAAAACCTGCATAGCCAGTAATATAAGTGGGGGTAGTTCACTTCATTGTTATTCATTTTCTGCCTTATATAAGTGGTACACTTTAAATTATTTTCTGCTTAAACTGTGAGCTTTGGCCAGCTAAGACTTGCATGCAATCAACTGAACGTATAAGTGAAGTTAAGTAAATCTTTATCTGCACTTTTTTCAAATAATACACAATTTAAATTAATCTGTTTGTGTTGCATTGAGCAGTATCTAGCTGGAAGTCGTGACTCTGTTTTTTCAGTAGGTCCCCACCCACCCTCCTTGTTTTTGTTTTGGTGTTAATCTTGGTGGCTTTGAAACTGCCCGCCCATCTTGTAAATTTGCACTTGGATACTCCTCCTGGGCCCATCTCATTTGCTCACTCAAACAAAAATGTGTTCTTCTTTTATCTGCTTTTACTGTATTTGTGTTTCTTCCTACTTTATTTTGCTTTTGCATCATCTTAAAAGTACTCAATTGTATTTATTACTGTTTGGTGTATCTCATTCTAAGCCTTTTAGTTTAAGCACTTGAGCTTCAGACCAGTTGTTTTACATTATGAAGGTTTGTGGTCTGCACTGTAGTGGCAGAACAGGTAGCTTACGTCCTTCTAAGTTGGGAACTGCTGACTGAGGGCTCAGTGTCTGTTATTTTAAAAGTGTATTAGTTCTGGTTTAAGCACTTGGGCTTCGGACCAGTTATTTTACATTATGAGGGTTCGTGGTCTGCACTCTTGTGGGAGGAGAGGCTGGACTCTGCCCTTCTGAGCTGGGAATTTCTGGTTAAAGGCTTATAGTGCCTGCATATTTGAACTGCTTCTTACTGAAATTTGTACACCTTGTTTGCTGTAGCATAGACTAGATCCAGGCCTGCTGAATCTAGCTTTGTTTGTATAACTTGAGCACTAATCCAGGCATTCTTTAAAGTATTCAGTTGTATTTATTAATGCTTGGTAGTAACTTGATTAAAGTGTAGCTATCATTCTAAGTCTTTTGGATTAAGCACTTGGGTTCAGACCAGTTGTTTTACATTTGGAAGGTTTGTGTTCTGCACTGTGGTGGCAGGACAGGTAGCTTACATCCTTCTAAGTTGGGAACTGCTAATTGAGAGCTCAATGTCTGCTGTTCTAAAAGTGTATTAGTTTTGGTTTAACCACTTGGGCTTCAGGCCAGTTATTTTACATTAAGAAGGTTCGTGGTCTGCACTCTTGTGGGAGGAGAGGCTGGACTCTGCCCTTCTGAGCTGGGAATTTCTGGTTAAAGGCTTATAGTGCCTGCATATTTGAACTGTTTCTTACTGAAATTGGTACACCTTGTTTGCTGTAGCATAGACTAGATCCAGGCCTGCTGAATCTAGCTTTGTTTGTATGCTTGTTGTTTGTTTGCTTATTTCCCTGAAATGCTAATTCCACCTAAAACGCGGCTTTTCAGCACTTCTGTGGATCCCTAGTGATATCTGCATTGCTTACTGTACTTATTTCCTTGTTTCACTTGAAAAAAGGTTACTGTTTGTCGTTTTTGCATTTAAGTTACCTGTAACACAGTCGCAGGCAATACACTCAAGTGCATTAGCCTCCTCTGTGTATTTAACGTAATTTAAGCTCTGCATTTCTGTTGTTTCTGAAAAAAAAAACACAAAAAAATTCCTTGTTTTCCCACCTTTCTGAACTAGTCTAGTCCAGTTTTCAGGCTTTGCTGAATCCAGGACTGTGGTAAAGGTTCCTGTGTTGCCCATATCATACTTGGATAGTTAGGTGGCTTCCTTGTTCACTGTGAGAGAGGGAACTCTGAGCAGCCTATCTGTCCCTGTAGGAGTGGTCCCAGCCCAGCAACTTGTAGCTCATTGGCCATTTTGGGCTAATTTCTATCCTTTTTGATCTCCCTGGTATAAAAAATGCTTAGTGCAGTTTTGCGCTTGTATACAGCTCAGCAAGCTCCTCGTGGTGCCCTGCAGAGTCCTCCAAGTGGCCGAGAGACAAAAAAGAGACTTTGGACTTTATTAAGTATTGTTTTTGCTTGTTGTTTCCCTGAAATGCTAATTCCACCTAAAACGTGGCTTTTCAGTGCTTCTGTGGATCTCTAGTGACATCTGCATTGCTTAGTGTGCTTATTTCTTTGTTGCACTTGAAAAAAAGTTGCTGTTTGCCATTTTTTCATTTAAGTTACGTGTAATACAGTCGCAGGCTACACACTCAAGTGCGCTAGCCTCCTCTGTGTATTTAAAGTAATTTAAGCTCTGCATTTCTGTTGTTTCTAAAAAAAACACAAAAAAATTCCTTGTTTTCCTGCCTTTTTGAACTAGTCTAGTCCAGTTTTCAGGCTTTGCTGAATCTAGGACTGTGGTAAAGGTTCCTGTGTTGCCCATATCATACTTGGATAATTAGTTGGCTTCCTTGTTCACTGTGAGAGAGGGAACTCTGAGCAGCCTATCTGTCCCTGTTGGAGTGGTCCCAGCCCAGCAACTTGTAGCTCATTGGCCATTTTGGGCTAATTTCTATCCTTTTTGATCTCCCTGGTATAAAAACCACTTAGCGCGGTTTTGCGCAGGTTTGCACACTGTGCAGCGCTGTTTAGCTGCTGTTAAACTATTCCAGGCTCCACGAGGTCTGCACTTCAGTTTTTCCCTTGAAACTTGAAACACTTCAACCCAGCACTAGAAATAAGGCAATTTAAGACCAGCACTTACTAAAACTCACTAAAACTAGCACTAGCTTACAGCTTGCACTTCAGCCCTATACTCAGGAAGTATAAGGCTCTTTACTCATCCAATCAGCAATACAGTCCCAAACATCTATTCAGGCATGTTCAAGGGACAGCTTCAGGTGTGCTCTCCGGTCCAGCTGGTGAATCTTGGCATCCTGAGGCAATGTTACAATTGCCTCATGTACACAGACAACCCCCTCCTCCTCCCAACCAACACAAACATATGTGAGAGATGCAGCTACACAGCCAAACTGGAGGCTAAGCTCTCTCAACCCACGACTGGATCAACCAGTCACAAGGAGAAGGGCAACACTAGCACCACATTACCAGACTCACATAGACCAGCCATAGCTGCACCAGAAAACAACTCTCAGAAACACGCAAAAACATACTCAGAGGCTCTAAATAAGAACCTGCCTAAACAACAGAGACCTCCTAAGCATACATCCAAGCAACCCCCACCCCACAACAGAAACCAGGTAACACATACGTCACAACGTCAGTGTGCCAAGCAAAAACAGCCCCTAAGGCTAAATAACACACCTAACACACTAGTAATCAGTGATTCTATCATCAGGCACACAGACGTCCCACTCACTAGACTGAACAAGGAGAAGGTTACCGTAAGCTGCCTGTCGGGTGCCAGAATCCGCCACATAACACATGCACTCAGGTCACTCCACAACAAGTACAAATATGACTCTGTCATTGTACATGTTGGTGTAAATGACCTGAGATGTACCTCCCTGGACTACATGAAAAGAGACATGGAGGAGCTCTCTGACCATGTAGCCTAGGCTGGTATGACTCTGACTCTGTGTAGCATCCTGCCCTCACCCAAAATGATGCCAGCATACGAAGAAAAAATTATCAGTTTCAACAATTGGATAAACTACGGGTGTCATTCATAGGGGATCCAGTACTTGTCAGCCTGGGATGACATGCTTGACAAGCCACGTTGCTTTGCCAGAGACTGCTTGTACCTGTCACCCCTGGGCTTTCGAATACTGGCCAAGACTCTTGCCGCCCCAATACTGCCTTTTTTAGACAAGGCTCAAAGGACAAACCCGCCTCCATAAAGAACAATAATAAACAAAAACTGAGGGTAATGCTGCTCAAAGCCAGAAGTCTAAACCTCAAAATGCACACACTCAAGGCTCTCCTTAGTATGGAAGAAATTGACGTATGTGCAGTGACAGAAACCTGGTTCAAGGCTCCAGAGAGCACCCCATCACTACCAGGCTATAACTCCTACCATACCTTTAGGTCCCAAAACCAGGACCAGAACACAAAAGGAGGGGGTGTGTCCATATTCATCAAGAACACCCACACCTCCAGGTTAGTAGCACAGCACGTGGAATCTGAGACCATCCAAGTGCAACTGACAGTGGGTAAATTGACTGTTCAATTTATAGCTTGCTACAGATCTCCCACCTTGTCTCAGGACCCTCACACAGCATTCCTGAGAACATTAGAAAGTATGAAGATTCTACCCAACACCATGCTACTGGGTGACTTCAACTATCCATACATTGACTGGGAAAACTACTCAAGCTCAAACACCCTAGCCCAATGTTTCCTTGAGTTTATAAACTCAAACGCCCTGGAACAGCTGGTCACCACTCCCACAAGAGGTGACATACTGGACCTGGTCATCACCAACATGGGGAACCTATGTTCCACACCTGAGGTAAACTCGTCATTGGTAAGATCAGATCACAAACTAATCACACTGGACATCCACATCCGACCCCCCCCCCCCCCCAGTCAAGGAAATCAAGGTAAAAAACTTCTCTAAAGCCAACTTCGCACTCCTCAAGACCGAGGTGGGAAGTTTCAAAGCTCCAAATCAAATGGAAAATGATGACCCATCGGCAGAATCCTTTACAAGTGCATTCTATGAACACCTTCAAGAATGCATGGACCGAGCCATCCCAAGTAAAACCAAGACCAACTCCTCAAAAAAGAGGAAGCCAGTCTGGTGGACCCCGGCCATAAATAAACTTTACAACAGAAGGAGGAAACTCCTGCAAAATAGAACAAAATCCCAAAATAAGAAGGCATCTCTGATTAACATCAGTAAAAAATTGCACTCCCTCATTAAATCATCCAAGGCTAACTTTGAAAGAAAAATAGCCAATGACTCTAAGGATAACCACAAGGCCTTCTTTAACTATGTCAAGAATCTAGGGGAAAACTCTCAGATATGCTCCGAGGTAGTGCATAAAGGCCATAAATACACTGAACCAACCGACATTGCCAACATCCTGGCTGACAAGTTCAGTGCAAACTTCACCCCCCCCCCTCCACCAAAGGGGCTAGCACCCATCCCAGAAGAATGTGGCGCTCCAGATATCTCAGACACACAAGTAAAGACAGCCCTTGCAAAGGCCAAAAACACAGCATCAGTGGGACCAGATGCTATCCCAGGTTGTGTCTTACACGAGCTTCAAAATGAACTAACCCCCCCATCTCAAATCACTATTCAAACTCAGCTTCTCTACAGGCTATGTACCCAAAGAATGGTGTACAGCAACAGTTGTACCACTCCGCAAAGGTGGTGCCACAACTGACCGTGGGAACTATTTCCCTATAAGCTTGACTAGCTTGGTCTGCAAAGCCATGGAACGCATTAACATGGAGCTCATTAACAGGGACATTGAGAACCTTCAGACACTGGACCCCACCCAGTTCGGCTTTGTTAAAGGCAGATCTTGCCTCCTGAACTTGGTCAACTTCTTCAAAATAGTCACCAACGCCATAGATGAAGGGAAGGTGGTCCACACAGCATATCTGGACCTCGCTAAGATGTTCGATGCCATCCCACACTCAGGAATCATAGACAAACTCACCAGCTTAAATATCAACCCCCATGTCACGAGATGGGTTGGCAATTGGCTCTCAGACTGAACCCACATGGTAAGAGTGGCAGGCGCCACGTCTGACTCTAAACCAGTCACAAGTGGAGTCCCACAGGGCTCAGTCTTGGGACCCCTCCTGTTCGGTATATATTTCTCCGAAGTCCAGGCAAAGGCGGAGGGACTGTGGCTAACCAAGTTTGCAGATGACTGTAAATTCGGTGCAATAATTGACTCTCCAGCCATACCTCCCAACCATCCCGAATAACTCGGTTTTTACCGAGTTTTGGGGTCCAAATACTGGGGTGCCACGATTCCTGAGTGGCACCCCTCCATTTCTGACTTTTCCCAGCTTTAGTTTTTATTATATTTTTAATTTTCCCTCCGTGTTTTATGTTGAGCTGACGTCATCGCATGCGCGATGACATCAGCTCCGTCATGGCTATCAGCCTGTTGCAATTGAGCTTAAAGGCTCCAAGGGCACATTTCTGGTGATCTGCTTCTGCGAGTGTGAGCGGTTTATTTAAACGAGCTCTCTGCCGGTTCGTTAAGTAAGTGTTTTTATGCGGTCAGAAACACAGTAGTAACAATGCTCTGCTGAGTCATTTTTGCCCTGTAATCGTGCATAATCTGCATTGTGTTTTTCTACTTTTCCCTTATTTCTCTATTGTAAGTTCATATCTGAGTAACAGGGAAAGAACAGTGAGAAATACTTTGCACACTTTATAATATTATTTCCCCCTATGACCTATGTGCTGTTTACCTGAAAGTGCTCCGGTGAGCGGGAAATACAACCTAACTATATTATGTAGTCATTCCTTGGATAACTGACTGTAATTGTTTTCTGGCTTCATGCCTTCATCAAACGAGCACACTTTGGAAGGAAGGAATGGAATTTCGAAATCTGGCAGATTTGGAAGTGTTTTCTGGCTTCAACAAATGAGTGTGCTTTGGAAGGAAGGAATAGGATTTCGCAGGTCAGAAAGAATTATTTCTAAATTCTGGCAGATTTTTTTTTTGTGTGTTTATGTGTGTATGTGTGTTTATGTGTGTGTGAAAAACATCATGGAAAATGAAGACTAAATGAAGCAACAATGACCTTTAATGGAAAAGAGCTCAAGAGCTAAAAATCTTTGTTTCATTACACTGTTTATTTTATAGGATATTACTGGTGCTATGTGTTTAACACAGAAATGATAGCTGGCAATACATTTGTGTTCATTAAATTGGTATATAAACTAAATGGGCATACCAGTTTTCCCCTTTCTAGTTCATTACATGATCTGTGAATTACTTAAGTATTGCCCATATACTAGATCTATGGTCTTCAAATGATACTAACACTGAGATAAAAGGTAAGTGCTATAATGTTTTATTAACTGTGCTACAGAAAATTAAATTAGCTGAATTAAGCTATTATAGCTTTATGCAAGTTTTAAGCTATTTATCCTTATGGAATATGGCAAAGCATTAAAGCATTTTAAATGGTAATCATTTTAGATAATTAAAATAATCTTTTCAGGTGTCATACTGGACCATGTAAAATTAGTTTATTCTAAAATAGCATCTTCCTTACATGCAGTCTGGTATGTAACTTAAAAGAAATTTATTTAAAGTGTACCTATGTATAGCTCCATGCAAAATGCTTTGCTTTTTTTCTGTTTACAAAGGAGTTGTTAACAAATGCTGGGTATGTACACAATCTGTGTGTGCTTTTTTTCTGTTTACAAAGAGTTAACAAATACCAGGTATGTATTGTATGTATTTTGTGTGTGTGTGTGTGTGTGTGTGTGTGTGTGTGTGTGTGTGTGTGTGTGTGTGTGTGTGTGTGCGTGCGTGTGTGTGTGTGTGTGTGTGTGTGTAAGAGTGTATGTGAGTGAGATACACCTGGTGACTACAGGTACTCAGGCTCAAACCCTGTACCTTTGCTACAGGGTAAAAAGAGCCTAAAATCCCTAGCCACCACCACTTGTGAGTTTGCCCAGGTTTTTTGTGCTAAGAGGTTGAGAGCTGTGCTGAGAAATGAAAATGTGTCCCTGGTTTTTGACCCTTTGTCGTCATCCCCCAAAAAAAAAATGAAATTGAAAATAAGTGCGAAAAGCTGTGCAAGATGCCTATGGCTTACACTACTGTTCTATTTATAGTGTGGGTGTGGAAGTACTTAAGTTATGATGGAAATATTCTGAATTGGGCAGTTTTGTCATTGTTGGTTCATGCATTTTGTTTCCTTACCTGCAGTACAGCCTACTGGAAAAATGTTCAAACAAATTTAAAATGCGCTCTAACAAGTGTGTTGTATTATACAAGGTCATAAGGTCAAGGAATATAATTTAATAAAGTCAGGAAGGTGTATCAAAGAAAAGAACACATGTATGTTTCTTGTTTTGTATGAAAGGGGCCAATGATTTGAAAACAGCCCAAAGGTAATCTTTATCCACCACTGGCCAGATGCATTTTCTTTGGATGTGGTGTGGGTTTCAATGCTGTTTCAATGAATGCGTGTTTCAAGGGCAGAGAAGTTTTAATGCCAAGTCTATTTTCATTGTGAGACAGTATTGCTTTGTTTACCAGATGTCTATTACTGTCTCTGGTGTCATATTTTGGCTGTCTGTTCTTCAGTTTGTGTTTGAAAGTTGGTATCCCACAATCCCATTGGAGTGGGTGGGGTTACATAATTGTGTATGCAAATTAGATGTTAATCAGCGTACAGATTTGTACCTATTTTTCATGGCCCCTGTCCAGATTTTTTTATGGTTCCAGGTTGAGAGGTATGTCTCCAGCTGACACAGACATCCTGCAAAAGGGTCGCACAGAGACAAACACCTGGTGTCAAAGTCACGGCCTCAAGCTAAATGCCAAAAAATGCATAGTAATCCCATTTGGGAAAAACAAAGTACCTACAAACTACCACATAGATGGGAATCCATTAAGTACAGAAGAAGTAATTAGGGACCTTGGTACCCAAGTAGATAGCATGCTCTCCTTTGATAACCACATAGCCAAAACAGTCAGGAAATCCTTCTATGTGGCACACCTGATCTCAAAGGGTTTCTCATCCAGATCCAAGGAGGTGATTGTGCCCCTTTACTCCTCACTCATTAGGCCCATAATAGAGTACAATGCCCCATTTGGGATGTACCTCACTAGACACCTGCAACAACTAGAAAGACCACAGAAGTACCTCACTAAGAGGATTAAGAGCCTTAAACAATTACCCTATGAAGCACGACTAAAAAAAGCTCCAGCTCTTCTCAGTCACTTACCGTCTGCTCAGAGGTGACCTATGCCTGACCTATAGGGCCATGTCAAACCCTGAACTAATGGACATGCTTCACCTCAAAAAACGAGATCCCTCAGAACCACTCATTCTAGCGACTTGAACCTATGTACAACAATAAACAGGACATGCTGGAGGGATAGATTCCTGTCCCAGCGACTCCCCTCACTCTGGAATAGAATCCCAATCCATATTCGACAGAGCTCCTCTCTGACCCTCTTCAAGAGAAATCTTGATGAGTGGATGGGTAATCATAAGTTCTACCCTGGGATCACTTCAGGACCCCTGTTGACAGAGGCCCAGGTTACTAATCTAATGAGGTGGTGAAAGCCATCACTCTGTGGCTAGGCTTATAAATGCCCATGAGCAGATAGCCTAGTACTTACCTATGAACCTATATACTAATGGAATGTACTGGTCATTATATATTCAAATGAAATGTAGTCATCATATGAAATGTACTGGTCAGTATGTGATCAGCTTCTCATACAATGAAAATAGTTCAAATAACTTAATTAACTCGTCATTGTTTACAATTTATGTATGTTGTTTGTCTTTTCCTGGTTAGGGGTCACCACAGCAGAACTCCGGTCCACTAATGATTGGCAGTCGATTTTTTTATGGTGCCGAGTTGCCAGCCCAATGCCCAACCTTCGGCGAAGGCATACCCATTCACGCATGTCTTTCGGAGGGCACTCGACCATGGGGAGGACATGCAGACTCCACACAGAAGGCACTCCAGCGGAGAATCAAACAGGAGAACCTCTTGCTGTGAGGCAACAATGCTACCACTGTACCACCGCGGCTTTCACAATTTATATATGTGAAATCATATATTTTAAGATGATGTACTTAAAGTAGATACATCATAGTTATTATTTTTAGTATAGATTTCACTTATATTTATTTATATCAGTTAATGAACTTATAGTTGAACTGAAAGGGATTCTGTATTTTTGTATGTGGTTACATGAATTGTTGAAATAGGCACTGGGTCACTTTAAATTTTGGTGTATGGAGTGACTTTTGGCACCAAAAGGTTTTTAAACATTTCAAAAAACAATTGTCTTGCATTCTGACGAAGTCCAACTTAATGTGGATGAAAGTGCTTAATGTGGATGTGTTTGTGCTCTATTTGGTTCATTACACACACACACACACACACACACACACACACACACACACACACACACACACACACACACACACACACACACACACACATACATACACTTACTTCATGCATTGGCTTTTGCTTTGAGTGCTGTATACATCTGTTACCTGCTCGTGGTTTCAGCTTTGGGCTGTGTATTACATGAACTACAAAATGAACTGGCACCTCACTTAAGTGTCATGTTTAATCATAGCCTCAACTCAGGCTTCATGCCCACTCAGTGGCACACAGCTACAGTTATCCAACTCCACAAGGGGGGATCTACCTTGGATCCTGAGATCTACCGCCCCATCAGTCTGACATGCCTGATCTGCAAGGCCATGAAACGTATTATCATGGAACTTATAAACAAAGACATTGGCAACCTTCAAACACTGGACCCCACCCTGTTTGGGTTCGTGAAGGGCCGATCTTGTCTCCTAAACCTGATTGACTTCTTCGAATCAGTCTCCAGAGCCATGGACAAGGGTAAGGCAGTCCACGCCACCTATCTGGACCTCGCTAAGGCCTTTGACACCATCCCCCACTCTGGAATCATAGATAGATTTACTAAGCTGGGCATTAATCCCTACGTCACTTGATGGGTTGCCAACTGGCTTACTGACAGAACCCACACTGTAAAAGTAGCCAACTCCAAAGACCAGCTCCAGACAAGTGACAAGTAGAGTAACTCAGGGTTCAGTCCTGGGACTGTTCTTGTTTGGCATCTACTTGTCTGAAGTACAGGACAACACTAAGGGAATCCGGCTAACAAAGTTTGCAGATGACTGCAAACTGGGAGCCATTATTGAATCCTCAAATGATGTGGATACTCTACAAAAGGGCTGTCCAGGAACAGATGCTTGGTGCCAAAACCATGGGCTCAAGCTCAATGCCAAGAAATGTATAGTTATCCCCTTTGGGAAAAAACATGTACCTGTGAATTACCACATAGGTGGCAGTACACTAAACACTGAAAGTGTGGTAAGAGACTTAGGGACACAGGTGGACAGTGGTCTCACCTTCGATAACCACATTGCCACAACAGTCAGGAAATCCTTCTATATGGCACACCTCATCACTAAGCGCTTTTCATCCAGAAAAAAGGAGGTCATTGTCCTACTGTACTCATCCCTCATTAGACCCATTATAGAATACAACTGCCTGTTTGGTATGTACCTCTCAAGACATCTGCAACAACAGGAAAGGCCGCAGAAATACCTCACTAAAAGAATCACAGGCCTAAAGCAGATGCCCTACGCTGACCGCCTTAAAAAACTCCAGCTCTGTCACATATCATCTATTCAGAGGCAATCTCTGCTTAACATACAAGGCCATATCAAACCCAGAGCTGTTCGACATGCTACATTTAAAGAAATCTTAATCCCTCGGAGCCACACGCGCCAGGGATCTAAACCTTGTCATCACAATAAACAAAATATGCTGGAGGGATAGGTTCCTGACCTACAGACTCCCCAGTCTCTGGAATAGACTGCCCATACTTGTCAAGCAGAGAGCCTCTTTGGCCCTCTTCAAAAGGAACCTTGACGATTGGATGGGAGAAAGGAATTTCACCCCAGGGATCACGTCAGTCACCCTGCTAGACAGGGATCCAGGGAAGTAAATAGTGTGGGAAGAAATAACCAGGGAATTGTTATGGCTAGGCTTGTATAGGCCCTAGGGCCCATAGCCTAGTACCACCCTATGAACTTATGACTGCCCCCTGGTGGAGACAAGGCAGTAATACTTATACAAGAGACAAACTGCACAGTCATTTCAGCATTGGCGCAGTGTGCACATGCCTCAGCAACAAGGAAAACTGCAAGTGGAAATAATGGCTCCCTACTGAAATGTCAGTGAAGTTTTTCAAATGAAACCTTGGTGTTTCAAAACCTTCTGAGTTACCTGTTTTTTTCTTCTTTTTGTTTAACAGCTTGCAAATGTACTTCCTTAAACAGCTTTCTCAGTGCTAAACTGAAGAGCTAGCTGTCTCTACGCATGACACAGCAAATACACAGGTTGAGTGTTAAAGCTAGACTGAATCAAAATTAGTGTAGCTGGCACTAACTGGGGAAACTAAGACATCACCAAATTAAAAACAGAGACCAAAGACTAAAAAAATCTGTCTTGGCTTACAGGTCCAAAAAAGACAAGCAAAAGACTGTATTGCGTAAAGCATTTCATTTTACTCTACTGGCATTTCAGCTGTGTGACTCAGTTCAAATATTAGGAAATAAACAATAGTTCATTTATTATCTTTCTGTTTTGCATGTCAATGGTTCAAAAGAAAAAAGTACACATATCTCTCTCTCTCTCATGTATACATTTGTATGTTTAGATATAGATATAGATATAGATATATATGATTACATATCATAATACTGAGCATTCAAATGTGCAAATACAAAAACGTCAATGCACAAAATAAAACAAAATTAAAGCTATTTTATGCAAATGGGCCAAGTTCCTCAGCACCCAAACAGATCCTATGTTAATTATATATCTCAACTCCAAGATATATATATATATATATATATATATATATATATATATATATATATATATATATATAAAAAACATATATATGCATTATAACTCCTCTACATAAAGGCAGCAATGCTAGTGATCTATCTAATTACCAGCCCATCTCTATACTGTCTCCTCTATCTAAAATCCTAGAAAAGTGTATACACACTCTACTGTTAAAATATCTCATCAACAATACGTTATTTGCTCCTACTCAACATGGCTTCCGCCCTGCACACAGCACTACCACTGCCTTACTTTCATTCACCAATACTGTTAACAAAGCCTTAGATGCTGGTCTAATAACCCCAGTTATCTTATTGGATCTATCTAAGTCTTTCGATACAGTATCACACCCTAAACTACTACTACAACTCAAGTCCTTAAATTGCTCGCCACACTCACTGGCTTGGTTTCCCAATCATCTTTCTGACAGGAAGCAATCTGTCAAATGGCAGAACAAGCAATCCAAATATCTCCTAAACAAAACAGAAGTGCCCCAGGGGTCCATTCTTGGGCCACTACTATTTAACATTTTCATCAGTAACCTCCACAAAGCTTCCCATCTTAGTACACTCATCTAATATGGGGACGATTCTACAATAACCTCCTCTGTCAACAGCCTATCAGATCTTTAATATCTAACACAAAAAAGCCTTTACTTCCATTGAATCCTGTCTAAATGATGCCCGACTTCTACTCAACCCAAAAAATCTAAACTCTTAATATTTTCATCCAAACCCTTAAATCAGGACTTCAAAATTTTCTCAAAAAACAACATGAAATAGAAGAAGTAAAATCATCGAAACGTCTGGATGTCACAATTGATGACAAACTCTCCTTCAATAATCACATTCATAATGCAATCAAGAAAACCCCTTTCAAACTTGGTAAGCTATGCAGACATAAATGTTTTATGAACAC